>NW_028134351.1:0-67936 GCF_964662115.1 Mustela nivalis | reverse complement strand
CCTGGCTTCCATCTCTCTGCACAGGTAGCGGGTGACACTTGTCTTGCCACCGGCCTGTGGTTCGTAGCATGGCAGGCTATCCTGCATCCCGAGTGTTTCCAGACCCCAAGGCCAACGGCTCCTTTTCTTCTCCAGGGGCGGCAGCTGCGCTTTCCCCACACTTGGTTTCTCTCTCAGGCAGAGGGGATGCTAGGGAAACGGGTATTTCGCTCCATGCGGGTATCGTCCACCAAGCTGTGGAGACTAGCTCAGGCAAGCAGCAGCAGCATCCCCTAACAAAACTCTGATTTCCCAAGGAAAGCTGCGCTTTCCCAGGCGAGATGCCCAGGCAAAGAGGCTTTTGCTCTATGCGGGTTTCTCCCACCGCGAGACTGGGATCAGGCAAGCAGCCCCAGCCCGCAGAACATTTCTTAGCGAATGCTGTGCTTTCGCAAAGGCTTTGGCTTGGAGCGAACAGCACTTCACTGCTGCTTCCTCAGCAAGGCTTCAGTCGCGTCAGGGAAGCAGAGCTGCGGGAGAGCTGGTGCCTCTTGGACCTTGCTTTCCCAGGCTCCAGTTCGTGTTCTGGGTTCACCCTGCCAAGCCGAACTAAGCAGACACAGCTACAACCCTCCAGTAGTGTGCATAGCCTTGGTTGGCACTCAATACACACTACCATCTTCCAGTGTAGGCATCCCTTGGCCTTTTACTCTGGCACTTAAGCGGACTGCAAACTAGACCAGTGCTTTCCCCACAGGAAAGGAGAGCTGACAGGAACCCTGCACATGGCCCGTGCACTGAATAGGGAGCTTTGGGGGACTGTCCCCACTCCTTCCCCTTAAACCCCGTGAATCCTCCAAGCTTCCACATCCTGGAGGAAGTCAACGTCTGACTCGCTGTTAGTTCAGGGAGCTGTTTCTGCGAGTACACCGTAGGCCCCTGGTGACTAGAGCATGTCTGCCCCAGGGACAGGTGGCCAAGGAGCTGCTATCTCCTTGGCCCACAGACTCAGGACAGGCATGCTTTCTACCCAGACTCCTTCCTAAGAGTGGAGCCTGCACCCTGCCATACACATCCCCTGCTGTCTCCTTAGCAACCAGGCTTCTGACTGTCTGAACTGGGAGCGGGTGACACTTGTATTACCACTGAACGCTGTGCCTGCCAGGGTCGTCCCTCCTGCTTTGCAACCGTTTCCAGACAAGAAGGCCAATGGCTGCTGCTCTTCTCCCCGGGCAGAGTGTTGAACCTTCCACAGATATGCTCCTGGGGTGCGCAGTGAAAAACGTGTCCCTTTCCTTAAGGCTCTTTCCATAGGCGCAAGCGCGCTTCTCTCACAGGCAGAAGGGATGCCCAGGCAAAGAGGATTTCTCTCCATGCGGGTTTAGTACACTGTGCTGAAGAGACCAGCTCAGGCAACAGGAGAATCCCTCAGACCCGACTCTGATTTCCCAAAGAATGCTGCGCTTTCCCAGAGGGGATGCCAGGGCAAAGAGGCTTTCGCTCTATGCGGTATTATCCCATAGTGCTGCGAATACTAGGCTAAGGCAAGCAGCAACAGCAGCCCACAGAACCGACTCTGATTTCCCAGCGACTGCTATGCTTTCGCAGAGCTTTACAGCTTGGCAGGAACCGCAATTCGCTGCTGCTTCCTCAGATAGGTTTTGGGTGTTTAGTCTGTCCCGACAGGGAAGAAGAGCCGCGGGAGAGCTGGTGCCTCTTGGGACTTGCTTTCTCGGGCTCCTCGTTCACGCCCGGGGTTACCTTGCTATGCCGAACTAAGCAGACACAGTCCCAACCCAGCAGCAGCGTCCGTTCTTAACATGGCACTCAATGCCTATTACAATCTCGTGGGGAAGGTAAGGCTTTGCCTTTGGCTCTGGCGCTCCGGCAGGCTCAAGGTCTAGGCCAGTGCCTACACCAAGGAGAGAGCTGGCGACAGGATCACTGCACATGGCCCGTGCACTGGGATGGGGAACTGTGGGGGACTGTCCACACTCTTTCCCCAGCACACCCCCTGCCACCCACATCGCTGCCACATCTTGGTGGAAGATGGCATCTGAATGCCAGTTCCATTTGTGTTGTTTCCGCGAGTTGCAGCTATGTCGCCTGGTGGGAAGCCCAAGTCTGTTCTTGGGACAGATGGCCAAGGAGATGCTGCACCTTTTTGACCAGAGGCAAAGGACTGGCCTGCCCTTCTGCCCAGACACCTTCCTCAGCGTGGAGTACGCGCCTCTGCCCTAGTCATGCCCTCATGTCTCCTTAGCAGCCTGGCTTCCATCTCTCTGCACAGGTAGCGGGTGACACTTGTCTTGCCACCGGCCTGTGGTTCGTGCCATGGCAGGCTATCCTGCATCCCGAGGGTTTCCAGACCCCAAGGCCAACGGCTCCTTTTCTTCTCCAGGGGCGGCAGTTGCGCTTTCCCCTCACTTGGTTTCTCTCTCAGGCAGAGGGGATGCTAGGACAAAGCGTATTTCGCTCCATGCGGGTATCGTCCACCAAGCTGTGGAGACTAGCTCAGGCAAGCAGAAGCAGCATCCCCTAAAAAAAACTCTGATTTCCCAAGGAAAGCTGCGCTTTCCCAGGCGAGATGCCCAGGCAAAGAGGCTTTTGCTGAATGCGGGTTTCTCCCACCGCGAGGCTGGGATCAGGCAAGCAGCCCCAGCCCGCAGAACATTTCTTAGCGAATGCTGTGCTTTCGCAAAGGCTTTGGCTTGGAGCGAACAGCACTTCACTGCTGCTTCCTCAGCAAGGCTTCAGTCGCGTCAGGGAAGCAGAGCTGCGGGAGAGCTGGTGCCTCTTGGACCTTGCTTTCCCAGGCTCCAGTTCGTGTCCTGGGTTCACCCTGCCAAGCCGAACTAAGCAGACACAGCTACAACCCTCCAGTAGCGTGCATAGCCTAGGTTGGCACTCAATACACACTACCATCTTCCAGTGTAGGCATCCCTTGGCCTTTTACTCTGGCATTTAAGCGGACTGCAAACTAGACCAGTGCTTTCCCCACAGGAAAGGAGAGCTGACAGGAACCCTGCACATGGCCCGTGCACTGAATAGGGAGCTTTGGGGGACTGTCCCCACTCCTTCCCCTTAAACCCCGTGAATCCTCCAAGCTTACACATCCTGGAGGAAGTCAACGTCTGACTCGCTGTTAGTTCAGGGAGCTGTTTCTACGAGTACACCGTAGGCCCCTGGTGACTAGAGCATGTCTGCCCCAGGGACAGGTGGCCAAGGAGCTGCTATCTCCTTGGCCCACAGACTCAGGACAGGCATGCTTTCTACCCAGACTCCTTCCTAAGAGTGGAGCCTGCACCCTGCCATACACATCCCCTCCTGTCTCCTTAGCAACCAGGCTTCTGACTGTCTGAACTGGGAGCGGGTGACACTTGTATTACCACTGAACGCTGTGCCTGCCAGGGTCGTCCCTCCTGCTCTGCAACCGTATCCAGACAAGAAGGCCAATGGCTGCTGCTCTTCTCCCCGGCAGAGTGTTGAACCTTCCACAGATATGCTCCTGGGGTGCGCAGTGAAAAACGTGTCCCTTTCCTTAAGGCTCTTTCCATAGGCGCAAGCGCGCTTCTCTCACAGGCAGAAGGGATGCCCAGGCAAAGAGGATTTCTCTCCATGCGGGTTTAGTACACTGTGCTGAAGAGACCAGCTCAGGCAACAGAGAAATCCCTCAGACCCGACTCTGATTTCCCAAAGAATGCTGCGCTTTCCCAGAGGGGATGCCAGGGCAAAGAGGCTTTCGCTCTATGCGGTATTCTCCCATAGTGCTGCGAATACTAGGCTAAGGCAAGCAGCAACAGCAGCCCACAGAACCGACTCTGATTTCCCAGCGACTGCTATGCTTTCGCAGAGCTTTACAGCTTGGCAGGAACCGCACTTCGCTGCTGCTTCCTCAGAAAGGCTTTGGGTGTTTAGTCTGTCCCGGCAGGGAAGAAGAGCCGCGGGAGAGCTGGTGCCTCTTGGGACTTGCTTTCTCGGGCTCCTCGTTCACGCCCGGGGTTACCTTGCTATGCCGAACTAAGCAGACACAGTCCCAACCCAGCAGCAGCGTCCGTTCTTAACATGGCACTCAATGCCTATTACAATCTCGTGGGGAAGGTAAGGCTTTGCCTTTGGCTCTGGCGCTCCGGGAGGCTCAAGGTCTAGGCCATTGCCTACACCACAGGAGAGAGCTGGCGACAGGATCACTGCACATGGCCCGTGCACTGGGATGGGGAACTGTGGGGGACTGTCCACACTCTTTCCCCAGCACACCCCCTGCCACCCACATCGCTGCCACATCTTGGTGGAAGATGGCATCTGAATGCCAGTTCCATTTGTGTTGTTTCCGCGAGTTGCAGCTATGTCGCCTGGTGGGAAGCCCAAGTCTGTTCTTGGGACAGATGGCCAAGGAGATGCTGCCCCCTTTTGACCAGAGGCAAAGGACTGGCCTGCCTTCTGCCCAGACTCCTTCCTCAGCGTGGAGTACGCGCCTCTGCCCTAGTCATGCCCTCATGTCTCCTTAGCAGCCTGGCTTCCATCTCTCTGCACAGGTAGCGGGTGACACTTGTCTTGCCACCGGCCTGTGGTTCGTGCCATGGCAGGCTATCCTGCATCCCGAGGGTTTCCAGACCCCAAGGCCAACGGCTCCTTCTCTTCTCCAGGGGCGGCAGCTGCGCTTTCCCACACTTGGTTTCTCTCTCAGGCAGAGGGGATGCTAGGACTAAGCGTATTTCGCTCCATGCGGGTATCGTCCACCAAGCTGTGGAGACTAGCTCAGGCAAGCAGCAGCAGCATCCCCTAACAAAACTCTGATTTCCCAAGAAAAGCTGCGCTTTCCCAGGCGAGATGCCCAGGCAAAGAGGCTTTTGCTGAATGCGGGTTTCTCCCACCGCGAGACTGGGATCAGGCAAGCAGCCCCAGCCCGCAGAACATTTCTTAGCGAATGCTGTGCTTTCGCAAAGGCTTTGGCTTGGAGCGAACAGCACTTCACTGCTGCTTCCTCAGCAAGGCTTCAGTCGCGTCAGGGAAGCAGAGCTGCGGGAGAGCTGGTGACTCTTGGACCTTGCTTTCCCAGGCTCCAGTTCGTGTCCTGGGTTCACCCTGCCAAGCCGAACTAAGCAGACACAGCTACAACCCTCCAGTAGCGTGCATAGCCTAGGTTGGCACTCAATACACACTACCATCTTCCAGTGTAGGCATCCCTTGGCCTTTTACTCTGGCACTTAAGCGGACTGCAAACTAGACCAGTGCTTTCCCCACAGGAAAGGAGAGCTGACAGGAACCCTGCACATGGCCCGTGCACTGAATAGGGAGCTTTGGGGGACTGCCCCACTCCTTCCCCTTAAACCCCGTGAATACTCCAAGCTTCCACATCCTGGAGGAAGTCGGCGTCTGACTCGCTGTTAGTTCAAAGAGCTGTTTCTGTGAGTACACCGTAGGCCCCTGGTGACTAGAGCATGTCTGCCCCAGGGACAGGTGGCCAAGGAGCTGCTATCTCCTTGGCCCACAGACTCAGGACAGGCATGCTTTCTACCCAGACTCCTTCCTAAGAGTGGAGCCTGCACCCTGCCATACACATCCCCTGCTGTCTCCTTAGCAACCAGGCTTCTGACTGTCTGAACTGGGAGCGGGTGACACTTGTATTACCACTGAACGCTGTGCCTGCCAGGGTCGTCCCTCCTGCTCTGCAACCGTTTCCAGACAAGAAGGCCAATGGCTGCTGCTCTTCTCCCCGGGCAGAGTGTTGAACCTTCCACAGATATGCTCCTGGGGTGCGCAGTGAAAAACGTGTCCCTTTCCTTAAGGCTCTTTCCAAAGGCACAAGCGCGCTTCTCTCACAGGCAGAAGGGATGCCCAGGCAAAGAGGATTTCTCTCCATGCGGGTTTAGGACACTGTGCTGAAGAGACCAGCTCAGGCAACAGGAGAATCCCTCAGACCCGACTCTGATTTCCCAAAGAATGCTGCGCTTTCCCAGAGGGGATGCCAGGGCAAAGAGGCTTTCGCTCTATGCGGTATTCTCCCATAGTGCTGCGAATACTAGGCTAAGGCAAGCAGCAACAGCAGCCCACAGAACCGACTCTGATTTCCCAGCGACTGCTATGCTTTCGCAGAGCTTTACAGCTTGGCAGGAACCGCACTTCGCTGCTGCTTCCTCAGAAAGGCTTTGGGTGTTTAGTCTGTCCCGAAAGGGAAGAAGAGCCGCGGGAAAGCTGGTGCCTCTTGGGACTTGCTTTCTCAGGCTTCTCGTTCACACCCGGGGTTACCTTGCTATGCCGAACTAAGCAGACACAGTCCCAACCCAGCAGCAGCGTCCGTTCTTAACATGGCACTCAATGCCTATTACAATCTCGTGGGTAAGGTAAGGCTTTGCCTTTGGCTCTGGCGCTCCGGCAGGCTCAAGGTCTAGGCCAGTGCCTACACCACAGGAGAGAGCTGGCGACAGGATCACTGCACATGGCCCGTGCACTGGGATGGGGAACTGTGGGGGACTGTTCACACTCTTTCCCCAGCACACCCCCTGCCACCCACATCGCTGCCACATCTTGGTGGAAGATGGCATCTGAATGCCAGTTCCATTTGTGTTGTTTCCGCGAGTTGCAGCTATGTCGCCTGGTGGGAAGCCCAAGTCTGTTCTTGGGACAGATGGCCAAGGAGATGCTGCCCCTTTTTGACCAGAGGCAAAGGACTGGCCTGCCTTCTGCCCAGACTCCTTCCTCAGTGTGGAGTACGCGCCTCTGCCCTAGTCATGCCCTCATGTCTCCTTAGCAGCCTGGCTTCCATCTCTCTGCACAGGTAGCGGGTGACACTTGTCTTGCCACCGGCCTGTGGTTCGTGCCATGGCAGGCTATCCTGCATCCCGAGTGTTTCCAGACCCCAAGGCCAACGGCTCCTTTTCTTCTCCAGGGGCGGCAGCTGCGCTTTCCCCACACTTGGTTTCTCTCTCAGGCAGAGGGGATGCTAGGACAAAGCGTATTTCGCTCCATGCGGGTATCGTCCACCAAGCTGTGGAGACTAGCTCAGGCAAGCAGCAGCAGCATCCCCTAACAAAACTCTGATTTCCCAAGGAAAGCTGCGCTTTCCCAGGCGAGATGCCCAGGCAAAGAGGCTTTTGCTGAATGCGGGTTTCTCCCACCGCGAGACTGGGATCAGGCAAGCAGCCCCAGCCCGCAGAACATTTCTTAGCGAATGCTGTGCTTTCGCAAAGGCTTTGGCTTGGAGCGAACAGCACTTCACTGCTGCTTCCTCAGCAAGGCTTCAGTCGCGTCAGGGAAGCAGAGCTGCGGGAGAGCTGGTGACTCTTGGACCTTGCTTTCCCAGGCTCCAGTTCGTGTCCTGGGTTCACCCTGCCAAGCCGAACTAAGCAGACACAGCTACAACCCTCCAGTAGCGTGCATAGCCTAGGTTGGCACTCAATACACACTACCATCTTCCAGTGTAGGCATCCCTTGGCCTTTTACTCTGGCACTTAAGCGGACTGCTAACTAGACCAGTGCTTTCCCCACAGGAAAGGAGAGCTGACAGGAACCCTGCACATGGCCCGTGCACTGAATAGGGAGCTTTGGGGGACTGTCCCCACTCCTTCCCCTTAAACCCCGTCAATCCTCCAAGCTTCCACATCCTGGAGGAAGTCAACGTCTGACTCGCTGTTAGTTCAGGGAGCTGTTTCTACGAGTACACCGTAGGCCCCTGGTGACTAGAGCATGTCTGCCCCAGGGACAGGTGGCCAAGGAGCTGCTATCTCCTTGGCCCACAGACTCAGGACAGGCATGCTTTCTACCCAGACTCCTTCCTAAGAGTGGAGCCTGCACCCTGCCATACACATCCCCTGCTGTCTCCTTAGCAACCAGGCTTCTGACTGTCTGAACTGGGAGCGGGTGACACTTGTATTACCACTGAACGCTGTGCCTGCCAGGGTCGTCCCTCCTGCTTTGCAACCGTTTCCAGACAAGAAGGCCAATGGCTGCTGCTCTTCTCCCCGGGCAGAGTGTTGAACCTTCCACAGATATGCTCCTGGGGTGCGCAGTGAAAAACGTGTCCCTTTCCTTAAGGCTCTTTCCATAGGCGCAAGCGCGCTTCTCTCACAGGCAGAAGGGATGCCCAGGCAAAGAGGATTTCTCTCCATGCGGGTTTAGTACACTGTGCTGAAGAGACCAGCTCAGGCAACAGGAGAATCCCTCAGACCCGACTCTGATTTCCCAAAGAATGCTGCGCTTTCCCAGAGGGGATGCCAGGGCAAAGAGGCTTTCGCTCTATGCGGTATTCTCCCATAGTGCTGCGAATACTAGGCTAAGGCAAGCAGCAACAGCAGCCCACAGAACCGACTCTGATGTCCCAGCGACTGCTATGCTTTCGCAGAGCTTTACAGCTTGGCAGGAACCGCACTTCGCTGCTGCTTCCTCAGAAAGGCTTTGGGTGTTTAGTCTGTCCCGGCAGGGAAGAAGAGCCGCGGGAGAGCTGGTGCCTCTTGGGACTTGCTTTCTCTGGCTCCTCGTTCACGCCCGGGGTTACCTTGCTATGCCGAACTAAGCAGACACAGTCCCAACCCAGCAGCAGCGTCCGTTCTTAACATGGCACTCAATGCCTATTACAATCTCGTGGGGAAGGTAAGGCTTTGCCTTTGGCTCTGGCGCTCCGGGAGGCTCAAGGTCTAGGCCATTGCCTACACCACAGGAGAGAGCTGGCGACAGGATCACTGCACATGGCCCGTGCACTGGGATGGGGAACTGTGGGGGACTGTTCACACTCTTTCCCCAGCACACCCCCTGCCACCCACATCGCTGCCACATCTTGGTGGAAGATGGCATCTGAATGCCAGTTCCATTTGTGTTGTTTCCGCGAGTTGCAGCTATGTCGCCTGGTGGGAAGCCCAAGTCTGTTCTTGGGACAGATGGCCAAGGAGATGCTGTCCCTTTTTGACCAGAGGCAAAGGACTGGCCTGCCTTCTGCCCAGACTCCTTCCTCAGCGTGGAGTACGCGCCTCTGCCCTAGTCATGCCCTCATGTCTCCCTAGCAGCCTGGCTTCCATCTCTCTGCACAGGTAGCGGGTGACACTTGTCTTGCCACCGGCCTGTGGTTCGTGCCATGGCAGGCTATCCTGCATCCCGAGGGTTTCCAGACCCCAAGGCCAACGGCTCCTTCTCTTCTCCAGGGGCGGCAGCTGCGCCTTTTCCACACTTGCCTTGTCTCTCAGGCAGAGGGGATGCTAGGGAAACGGGTATTTCGCTCCATGCGGGTATCGTCCACCAAGCTGTGGAGACTAGCTCAGGCAAGCAGCAGCAGCATCCCCTAACAAAACTCTGATTTCCCAAGGAAAGCTGCGCTTTCCCAGGCGAGATGCCCAGGCAAAGAGGCTTTTGCTGAATGCGGGTTTCTCCCACCGCGAGACTGGGATCAGGCAAGCAGCCCCAGCCCGCAGAACATTTCTTAGCGAATGCTGTGCTTTCGCAAAGGCTTTGGCTTGGAGCGAACAGCACTTCACTGCTGCTTCCTCAGCAAGGCTTCAGTCGCGTCAGGGAAGCAGAGCTGCGGGAGAGCTGGTGCCTCTTGGACCTTGCTTTCCCAGGCTCCAGTTCGTGTCCTGGGTTCACCCTGCCAAGCCGAACTAAGCAGACACAGCTACAACCCTCCAGTAGCGTGCATAGCCTAGGTTGGCACTCAATACACACTACCATCTTCCAGTGTAGGCATCCCTTGGCCTTTTACTCTGGCATTTAAGCGGACTGCAAACTAGACCAGTGCTTTCCCCACAGGAAAGGAGAGCTGACAGGAACCCTGCACATGGCCCGTGCACTGAATAGGGAGCTTTGGGGGACTGTCCCCACTCCTTCCCCTTAAACCCCGTGAATCCTCCAAGCTTCCACATCCTGGAGGAAGTCAACGTCTGACTCGCTGTTAGTTCAGGGAGCTGTTTCTACGAGTACACCGTAGGCCCCTGGTGACTAGAGCATGTCTGCCCCAGGGACAGGTGGCCAAGGAGCTGCTATCTCCTTGGCCCACAGACTCAGGACAGGCATGCTTTCTACCCAGACTCCTTCCTAAGAGTGGAGCCTGCACCCTGCCATACACATCCCCTCCTGTCTCCTTAGCAACCAGGCTTCTGACTGTCTGAACTGGGAGCGGGTGACACTTGTATTACCACTGAACGCTGTGCCTGCCAGGGTCGTCCCTCCTGCTCTGCAACCGTTTCCAGACAAGAAGGCCAATGGCTGCTGCTCTTCTCCCCGGGCAGAGTGTTGAACCTTCCACAGATATGCTCCTGGGGTGCGCAGTGAAAAACGTGTCCCTTTCCTTAAGGCTCTTTCCATAGGCGCAAGCGCGCTTCTCTCACAGGCAGAAGGGATGCCCAGGCAAAGAGGATTTCTCTCCATGCGGGTTTAGTACACTGTGCTGAAGAGACCAGCTCAGGCAACAGGAGAATCCCTCAGACCCGACTCTGATTTCCCAAAGAATGCTGCGCTTTCCCAGAGGGGATGCCAGGGCAAAGAGGCTTTCGCTCTATGCGGTATTCTCCCATAGTGCTGCGAATACTAGGCTAAGGCAAGCAGCAACAGCAGCCCACAGAACCGACTCTGATTTCCCAGCGACTGCTATGCTTTCGCAGAGCTTTACAGCTTGGCAGGAACCGCACTTCGCTGCTGCTTCCTCAGAAAGGCTTTGGGTGTTTAGTCTGTCCCGGCAGGGAAGAAGAGCCGCGGGAGAGCTGGTGCCTCTTGGGACTTGCTTTCTCGGGCTCCTCGTTCACGCCCGGGGTTACCTTGCTATGCCGAACTAAGCAGACACAGTCCCAACCCAGCAGCAGCGTCCGTTCTTAACATGGCACTCAATGCCTATTACAATCTCGTGGGGAAGGTAAGGCTTTGCCTTTGGCTCTGGCGCTCCGGGAGGCTCAAGGTCTAGGCCATTGCCTACACCACAGGAGAGAGCTGGCGACAGGATCACTGCACATGGCCCGTGCACTGGGATGGGGAACTGTGGGGGACTGTCCACACTCTTTCCCCAGCACACCCCCTGCCACCCACATCGCTGCCACATCTTGGTGGAAGATGGCATCTGAATGCCAGTTCCATTTGTGTTGTTTCCGCGAGTTGCAGCTATGTCGCCTGGTGGGAAGCCCAAGTCTGTTCTTGGGACAGATGGCCAAGGAGATGCTGCCCCCTTTTGACCAGAGGCAAAGGACTGGCCTGCCTTCTGCCCAGACTCCTTCCTCAGCGTGGAGTACGCGCCTCTGCCCTAGTCATGCCCTCATGTCTCCCTAGCAGCCTGGCTTCCATCTCTCTGCACAGGTAGCGGGTGACACTTGTCTTGCCACCGGCCTGTGGTTCGTGCCATGGCAGGCTATCCTGCATCCCGAGGGTTTCCAGACCCCAAGGCCAACGGCTCCTTCTCTTCTCCAGGGGCGGCAGCTGCGCTTTCCCACACTTGGTTTCTCTCTCAGGCAGAGGGGATGCTAGGACTAAGCGTATTTCGCTCCATGCGGGTATCGTCCACCAAGCTGTGGAGACTAGCTCAGGCAAGCAGCAGCAGCATCCCCTAACAAAACTCTGATTTCCCAAGAAAAGCTGCGCTTTCCCAGGCGAGATGCCCAGGCAAAGAGGCTTTTGCTGAATGCGGGTTTCTCCCACCGCGAGACTGGGATCAGGCAAGCAGCCCCAGCCCGCAGAACATTTCTTAGCGAATGCTGTGCTTTCGCAAAGGCTTTGGCTTGGAGCGAACAGCACTTCACTGCTGCTTCCTCAGCAAGGCTTCAGTCGCGTCAGGGAAGCAGAGCTGCGGGAGAGCTGGTGCCTCTTGGACCTTGCTTTCCCAGGCTCCAGTTCGTGTCCTGGGTTCACCCTGCCAAGCCGAACTAAGCAGACACAGCTACAACCCTCCAGTAGCGTGCATAGCCTAGGTTGGCACTCAATACACACTACCATCTTCCAGTGTAGGCATCCCTTGGCCTTTTACTCTGGCACTTAAGCGGACTGCAAACTAGACCAGTGCTTTCCCCACAGGAAAGGAGAGCTGACAGGAACCCTGCACATGGCCCGTGCACTGAATAGGGAGCTTTGGGGGACTGCCCCACTCCTTCCCCTTAAACCCCGTGAATACTCCAAGCTTCCACATCCTGGAGGAAGTCGGCGTCTGACTCGCTGTTAGTTCAAAGAGCTGTTTCTGTGAGTACACCGTAGGCCCCTGGTGACTAGAGCATGTCTGCCCCAGGGACAGGTGGCCAAGGAGCTGCTATCTCCTTGGCCCACAGACTCAGGACAGGCATGCTTTCTACCCAGACTCCTTCCTAAGAGTGGAGCCTGCACCCTGCCATACACATCCCCTGCTGTCTCCTTAGCAACCAGGCTTCTGACTGTCTGAACTGGGAGCGGGTGACACTTGTATTACCACTGAACGCTGTGCCTGCCAGGGTCGTCCCTCCTGCTTTGCAACCGTTTCCAGACAAGAAGGCCAATGGCTGCTGCTCTTCTCCCCGGGCAGAGTGTTGAACCTTCCACAGATATGCTCCTGGGGTGCGCAGTGAAAAACGTGTCCCTTTCCTTAAGGCTCTTTCCATAGGCGCAAGCGCGCTTCTCTCACAGGCAGAAGGGATGCCCAGGCAAAGAGGATTTCTCTCCATGCGGGTTTAGTACACTGTGCTGAAGAGACCAGCTCAGGCAACAGGAGAATCCCTCAGACCCGACTCTGATTTCCCAAAGAATGCTGCGCTTTCCCAGAGGGGATGCCAGGGCAAAGAGGCTTTCGCTCTATGCGGTATTCTCCCATAGTGCTGCGAATACTAGGCTAAGGCAAGCAGCAACAGCAGCCCACAGAACCGACTCTGATTTCCCAGCGACTGCTATGCTTTCGCAGAGCTTTACAGCTTGGCAGGAACCGCACTTCGCTGCTGCTTCCTCAGAAAGGCTTTGGGTGTTTAGTCTGTCCCGAAAGGGAAGAAGAGCCGCGGGAAAGCTGGTGCCTCTTGGGACTTGCTTTCTCAGGCTTCTCGTTCACACCCGGGGTTACCTTGCTATGCCGAACTAAGCAGACACAGTCCCAACCCAGCAGCAGCGTCCTTTCTTAACATGGCACTCAATGCCTATTACAATCTCGTGGGGAAGGTAAGGCTTTGCCTTTGGCTCTGGCGCTCCGGCAGGCTCAAGGTCTAGGCCATTGCCTACACCACAGGAGAGAGCTGGCGACAGGATCACTGCACATGGCCCGTGCACTGGGATGGGGAACTGTGGGGGACTGTCCACACTCTTTCCCCAGCACACCCCCTGCCACCCACATCGCTGCCACATCTTGGTGGAAGATGGCATCTGAATGCCAGTTCCATTTGTGTTGTTTCCGCGAGTTGCAGCTATGTCGCCTGGTGGGAAGCCCAAGTCTGTTCTTGGGACAGATGGCCAAGGAGATGCTGTCCCTTTTTGACCAGAGGCAAAGGACTGGCCTGCCTTCTGCCCAGACTCCTTCCTCAGCGTGGAGTACGCGCCTCTGCCCTAGTCATGCCCTCATGTCTCCCTAGCAGCCTGGCTTCCATCTCTCTGCACAGGTAGCGGGTGACACTTGTCTTGCCACCGGCCTGTGGTTCGTGCCATGGCAGGCTATCCTGCATCCCGAGGGTTTCCAGACCCCAAGGCCAACGGCTCCTTCTCTTCTCCAGGGGCGGCAGCTGCGCCTTTTCCACACTTGCCTTGTCTCTCAGGCAGAGGGGATGCTAGGGAAACGGGTATTTCGCTCCATGCGGGTATCGTCCACCAAGCTGTGGAGACTAGCTCAGGCAAGCAGCAGCAGCATCCCCTAACAAAACTCTGATTTCCCAAGGAAAGCTGCGCTTTCCCAGGTGAGATGCCCAGGCAAAGAGGCTTTTGCTGAATGCGGGTTTCTCCCACCGCGAGACTGGGATCAGGCAAGCAGCCCCAGCCCGCAGAACATTTCTTAGCGAATGCTGTGCTTTCGCAAAGGCTTTGGCTTGGAGCGAACAGCACTTCACTGCTGCTTCCTCAGCAAGGCTTCAGTCGCGTCAGGGAAGCAGAGCTGCGGGAGAGCTGGTGCCTCTTGGACCTTGCTTTCCCAGGCTCCAGTTCGTGTCCTGGGTTCACCCTGCCAAGCCGAACTAAGCAGACACAGCTACAACCCTCCAGTAGCGTGCATAGCCTAGGTTGGCACTCAATACACACTACCATCTTCCAGTGTAGGCATCCCTTGGCCTTTTACTCTGGCACTTAAGCGGACTGCAAACTAGACCAGTGCTTTCCCACAGGAAAGGAGAGCTTACAGGAACCCTGCACATGGCCCGTGCACTGAATAGGGAGCTTTGGGGGACTGTCCCCACTCCTTCCCCTTAAACCCCGTGAATCCTCCAAGCTTCCACATCCTGGTGGAAGTCGGCGTCTGACTCGCTGTTAGTTCAGGGAGCTGTTTCTGCGAGTACACCGTAGGCCCCTGGTGACTAGAGCATGTCTGCCCCAGGGACAGGTGGCCAAGGAGCTGCTATCTCCTTGGCCCACAGACTCAGGACAGGCATGCTTTCTACCCAGACTCCTTCCTAAGAGTGGAGCCTGCACCCTGCCATACACATCCCCTCCTGTCTCCTTAGCAACCAGGCTTCTGACTGTCTGAACTGGGAGCGGGTGACACTTGTATTACCACTGAACGCTGTGCCTGCCAGGGTCGTCCCTCCTGCTTTGCAACCGTTTCCAGACAAGAAGGCCAATGGCTGCTGCTCTTCTCCCCGGCAGAGTGTTGAACCTTCCACAGATATGCTCCTGGGGTGCGCAGTGAAAAACGTGTCCCTTTCCTTAAGGCTCTTTCCATAGGCGCAAGCGCGCTTCTCTCACAGGCAGAAGGGATGCCCAGGCAAAGAGGATTTCTCTCCATGCGGGTTTAGTACACTGTGCTGAAGAGACCAGCTCAGGCAACAGGAGAATCCCTCAGACCCGACTCTGATTTCCCAAAGAATGCTGCGCTTTCCAAGAGGGGATGCCAGGGCAAAGAGGCTTTCGCTCTATGCGGTATTCTCCCATAGTGCTGCGAATACTAGGCTAAGGCAAGCAGCAACAGCAGCCCACAGAACCGACTCTGATTTCCCAGCGACTGCTATGCTTTCGCAGAGCTTTACAGCTTGGCAGGAACCGCACTTCGCTGCTGCTTCCTCAGAAAGGCTTTGGGTGTTTAGTCTGTCCCGGCAGGGAAGAAGAGCCGCGGGAGAGCTGGTGCCTCTTGGGACTTGCTTTCTCGGGCTCCTCGTTCACGCCCGGGGTTACCTTGCTATGCCGAACTAAGCAGACACAGTCCCAACCCAGCAGCAGCGTCCGTTCTTAACATGGCACTCAATGCCTATTACAATCTCGTGGGGAAGGTAAGGCTTTGCCTTTGGCTCTGGCGCTCCGGGAGGCTCAAGGTCTAGGCCATTGCCTACACCACAGGAGAGAGCTGGCGACAGGATCACTGCACATGGCCCGTGCACTGGGATGGGGAACTGTGGGGGACTGTCCACACTCTTTCCCCAGCACACCCCCTGCCACCCACATCGCTGCCACATCTTGGTGGAAGATGGCATCTGAATGCCAGTTCCATTTGTGTTGTTTCCGCGAGTTGCAGCTATGTCGCCTGGTGGGAAGCCCAAGTCTGTTCTTGGGACAGATGGCCAAGGAGATGCTGTCCCTTTTTGACCAGAGGCAAAGGACTGGCCTGCCTTCTGCCCAGACTCCTTCCTCAGCGTGGAGTACGCGCCTCTGCCCTAGTCATGCCCTCATGTCTCCTTAGCAGCCTGGCTTCCATCTCTCTGCACAGGTAGCGGGTGACACTTGTCTTGCCACCGGCCTGTGGTTCGTAGCATGGCAGGCTATCCTGCATCCCGAGTGTTTCCAGACCCCAAGGCCAACGGCTCCTTTTCTTCTCCAGGGGCGGCAGCTGCGCTTTCCCCACACTTGGTTTGTCTCTCAGGCAGAGGGGATGCTAGGGAAACGGGTATTTCGCTCCATGCGGGTATCGTCCACCAAGCTGTGGAGACTAGCTCAGGCAAGCAGCAGCAGCATCCCCTAACAAAACTCTGATTTCCCAAGGAAAGCTGCGCTTTCCCAGGCGAGATGCCCAGGCAAAGAGGCTTTTGCTGAATGCGGGTTTCTCCCACCGCGAGACTGGGATCAGGCAAGCAGCCCCAGCCCGCAGAACATTTCTTAGCGAATGCTGTGCTTTCGCAAAGGCTTTGGCTTGGAGCGAACAGCACTTCACTGCTGCTTCCTCAGCAAGGCTTCAGTCGCGTCAGGGAAGCAGAGCTGCGGGAGAGCTGGTGCCTCTTGGACCTTGCTTTCCCAGGCTCCAGTTCGTGTCCTGGGTTCACCCTGCCAAGCCGAACTAAGCAGACACAGCTACAACCCTCCAGTAGCGTGCATAGCCTAGGTTGGCACTCAATACACACTACCATCTTCCAGTGTAGGCATCCCTTGGCCTTTTACTCTGGCACTTAAGCGGACTGCAAACTAGACCAGTGCTTTCCCCACAGGAAAGGAGAGCTGACAGGAACCCTGCACATGGCCCGTGCACTGAATAGGGAGCTTTGGGGGACTGTCCCCACTCCTTCCCCTTAAACCCCGTGAATCCTCCAAGCTTCCACATCCTGGAGGAAGTCGGCGTCTGACTCGCTGTTAGTTCAGGGAGCTGTTTCTGCGAGTACACCGTAGGCCCCTGGTGACTAGAGCATGTCTGCCCCAGGGACAGGTGGCCAAGGAGCTGCTATCTCCTTGGCCCACAGACTCAGGACAGGCATGCTTTCTACCCAGACTCCTTCCTAAGAGTGGAGCCTGCACCCTGCCATACACATCCCCTCCTGTCTCCTTAGCAACCAGGCTTCTGACTGTCTGAACTGGGAGCGGGTGACACTTGTATTACCACTGAACGCTGTGCCTTCCAGGGTCGTCCCTCCTGCTTTGCAACCGTTTCCAGACA
Organism: Mustela nivalis; assembly: GCF_964662115.1. Lineage (NCBI taxonomy): Eukaryota > Metazoa > Chordata > Mammalia > Carnivora > Mustelidae > Mustela > Mustela nivalis. The sequence continues at coordinate 51,048 of NW_028134351.1, read as the reverse complement.
AGAAGGCCAATGGCTGCTGCTCTTCTCCCCGGGCAGAGTGTTGAACCTTCCACAGATATGCTCCTGGGGTGCGCAGTGAAAAACGTGTCCCTCTCCTTAAGGCTCTTTCCATAGGCGCAAGCGCGCTTCTCTCACAGGCAGAAGGGATGCCCAGGCAAAGAGGATTTCTCTCCATGCGGGTTTAGTACACTGTGCTGAAGAGACCAGCTCAGGCAACAGGAGAATCCCTCAGACCCGACTCTGATTTCCCAAAGAATGCTGCGCTTTCCCAGAGGGGATGCCAGGGCAAAGAGGCTTTCGCTCTATGCGGTATTCTCCCATAGTGCTGCGAATACTAGGCTAAGGCAAGCAGCAACAGCAGCCCACAGAACCGACTCTGATTTCCCAGCGACTGCTATGCTTTCGCAGAGCTTTACAGCTTGGCAGGAACCGCACTTCGCTGCTGCTTCCTCAGAAAGGCTTTGGGTGTTTAGTCTGTCCCGGCAGGGAAGAAGAGCCGCGGGAGAGCTGGTGCCTCTTGGGACTTGCTTTCTCGGGCTCCTCGTTCACGCCCGGGGTTACCTTGCTATGCCGAACTAAGCAGACACAGTCCCAACCCAGCAGCAGCGTCCGTTCTTAACATGGCACTCAATGCCTATTACAATCTCGTGGGGAAGGTAAGGCTTTGCCTTTGGCTCTGGCGCTCCGGGAGGCTCAAGGTCTAGGCCATTGCCTACACCACAGGAGAGAGCTGGCGACAGGATCACTGCACATGGCCCGTGCACTGGGATGGGGAACTGTGGGGGACTGTCCACACTCTTTCCCCAGCACACCCCCTGCCACCCACATCGCTGCCACATCTTGGTGGAAGATGGCATCTGAATGCCAGTTCCATTTGTGTTGTTTCCGCGAGTTGCAGCTATGTCGCCTGGTGGGAAGCCCAAGTCTGTTCTTGGGACAGATGGCCAAGGAGATGCTGTCCCTTTTTGACCAGAGGCAAAGGACTGGCCTGCCTTCTGCCCAGACTCCTTCCTCAGCGTGGAGTACGCGCCTCTGCCCTAGTCATGCCCTCATGTCTCCTTAGCAGCCTGGCTTCCATCTCTCTGCACAGGTAGCGGGTGACACTTGTCTTGCCACCGGCCTGTGGTTCGTAGCATGGCAGGCTATCCTGCATCCCGAGTGTTTCCAGACCCCAAGGCCAACGGCTCCTTTTCTTCTCCAGGGGCGGCAGCTGCGCTTTCCCCACCCTTGGTTTGTCTCTCAGGCAGAGGGGATGCTAGGGAAACGGGTATTTCGCTCCATGCGGGTATCGTCCACCAAGCTGTGGAGACTAGCTCAGGCAAGCAGCAGCAGCATCCCCTAACAAAACTCTGATTTCCCAAGGAAAGCTGCGCTTTCCCAGGCGAGATGCCCAGGCAAAGAGGCTTTTGCTGAATGCGGGTTTCTCCCACCGCGAGACTGGGATCAGGCAAGCAGCCCCAGCCCGCAGAACATTTCTTAGCGAATGCTGTGCTTTCGCAAAGGCTTTGGCTTGGAGCGAACAGCACTTCACTGCTGCTTCCTCAGCAAGGCTTCAGTCGCGTCAGGGAAGCAGAGCTGCGGGAGAGCTGGTGCCTCTTGGACCTTGCTTTCCCAGGCTCCAGTTCGTGTCCTGGGTTCACCCTGCCAAGCCGAACTAAGCAGACACAGCTACAACCCTCCAGTAGCGTGCATAGCCTAGGTTGGCACTCAATACACACTACCATCTTCCAGTGTAGGCATCCCTTGGCCTTTTACTCTGGCACTTAAGCGGACTGCAAACTAGACCAGTGCTTTCCCCACAGGAAAGGAGAGCTGACAGGAACCCTGCACATGGCCCGTGCACTGAATAGGGAGCTTTGGGGGACTGTCCCCACTCCTTCCCCTTAAACCCCGTGAATCCTCCAAGCTTCCACATCCTGGAGGAAGTCGGCGTCTGACTCGCTGTTAGTTCAGGGAGCTGTTTCTGCGAGTACACCGTAGGCCCCTGGTGACTAGAGCATGTCTGCCCCAGGGACAGGTGGCCAAGGAGCTGCTATCTCCTTGGCCCACAGACTCAGGACAGGCATGCTTTCTACCCAGACTCCTTCCTAAGAGTGGAGCCTGCACCCTGCCATACACATCCCCTGCTGTCTCCTTAGCAACCAGGCTTCTGACTGTCTGAACTGGGAGCGGGTGACACTTGTATTACCACTGAACGCTGTGCCTGCCAGGGTCGTCCCCCCTGCTTTGCAACCGTTTCCAGACAAGAAGGCCAATGGCTGCTGCTCTTCTCCCCGGGCAGAGTGTTGAACCTTCCACAGATATGCTCCTGGGGTGCGCAGTGAAAAACGTGTCCCTTTCCTTAAGGCTCTTTCCATAGGCGCAAGCGCGCTTCTCTCACAGGCAGAAGGGATGCCCAGGCAAAGAGGATTTCTCTCCATGCGGGTTTAGTACACTGTGCTGAAGAGACCAGCTCAGGCAACAGGAGAATCCCTCAGACCCGACTCTGATTTCCCAAAGAATGCTGCGCTTTCCCAGAGGGGATGCCAGGGCAAAGAGGCTTTCGCTCTATGCGGTATTCTCCCATAGTGCTGCGAATACTAGGCTAAGGCAAGCAGCAACAGCAGCCCACAGAACCGACTCTGATTTCCCAGCGACTGCTATGCTTTCGCAGAGCTTTACAGCTTGGCAGGAACCGCACTTCGCTGCTGCTTCCTCAGAAAGGCTTTGGGTGTTTAGTCTGTCCCGAAATGGAATAAGAGCCGCGGGAAAGCTGGTGCCTCTTGGGACTTGCTTTCTCAGGCTTCTCGTTCACACCCGGGGTTACCTTGCTATGCCGAACTAAGCAGACACAGTCCCAACCCAGCAGCAGCGTCCGTTCTTAACATGGCACTCAATGCCTATTACAATCTCGTGGGGAAGGTAAGGCTTTGCCTTTGGCTCTGGCGCTCCGGCAGGCTCAAGGTCTAGGCCAGTGCCTACACCACAGGAGAGAGCTGGCGACAGGATCACTGCACATGGCCCGTGCACTGGGATGGGGAACTGTGGGGGACTGTTCACACTCTTTCCCCAGCACACCCCCTGCCACCCACATCGCTGCCACATCTTGGTGGAAGATGGCATCTGAATGCCAGTTCCATTTGTGTTGTTTCCGCGAGTTGCAGCTATGTCGCCTGGTGGGAAGCCCAAGTCTGTTCTTGGGACAGATGGCCAAGGAGATGCTGCCCCTTTTTGACCAGAGGCAAAGGACTGGCCTGCCTTCTGCCCAGACTCCTTCCTCAGTGTGGAGTACGCGCCTCTGCCCTAGTCATGCCCTCATGTCTCCTTAGCAGCCTGGCTTCCATCTCTCTGCACACGTAGCGGGTGACACTTGTCTTGCCACCGGCCTGTGGTTCGTGCCATGGCAGGCTATCCTGCATCCCGAGTGTTTCCAGACCCCAAGGCCAACGGCTCCTTTTCTTCTCCAGGGGCGGCAGCTGCGCTTTCCCCACACTTGGTTTCTCTCTCAGGCAGAGGGGATGCTAGGACAAAGCGTATTTCGCTCCATGCGGGTATCGTCCACCAAGCTGTGGAGACTAGCTCAGGCAAGCAGCAGCAGCATCCCCTAACAAAACTCTGATTTCCCAAGGAAAGCTGCGCTTTCCCAGGCGAGATGCCCAGGCAAAGAGGCTTTTGCTGAATGCGGGTTTCTCCCACCGCGAGACTGGGATCAGGCAAGCAGCCCCAGCCCGCAGAACATTTCTTAGCGAATGCTGTGCTTTCGCAAAGGCTTTGGCTTCGAGCGAACAGCACTTCACTGCTGCTTCCTCAGCAAGGCTTCAGTCGCGTCAGGGAAGCAGAGCTGCGGGAGAGCTGGTGCCTCTTGGACCTTGCTTTCCCAGGCTCCAGTTCGTGTCCTGGGTTCACCCTGCCAAGCCGAACTAAGCAGACACAGCTACAACCCTCCAGTAGCGTGCATAGCCTAGGTTGGCACTCAATACACACTACCATCTTCCAGTGTAGGCATCCCTTGGCCTTTTACTCTGGCACTTAAGCGGACTGCAAACTAGACCAGTGCTTTCCCCACAGGAAAGGAGAGCTGACAGGAACCCTGCACATGGCCCGTGCACTGAATAGGGAGCTTTGGGGGACTGTCCCCACTCCTTCCCCTTAAACCCCGTCAATCCTCCAAGCTTCCACATCCTGGAGGAAGTCGGCGTCTGACTCGCTGTTAGTTCAGGGAGCTGTTTCTGCGAGTACACCGTAAGCCCCTGGTGACTAGAGCATGTCTGCCCCAGGGACAGGTGGCCAAGGAGCTGCTATCTCCTTGGCCCACAGACTCAGGACAGGCATGCTTTCTACCCAGACTCCTTCCTAAGAGTGGAGCCTGCACCCTGCCATACACATCCCCTCCTGTCTCCTTAGCAACCAGGCTTCTGACTGTCTGAACTGGGAGCGGGTGACACTTGTATTACCACTGAACGCTGTGCCTGCCAGGGTCGTCCCTCCTGCTTTGCAACCGTTTCCAGACAAGAAGGCCAATGGCTGCTGCTCTTCTCCCCGGGCAGAGTGTTGAACCTTCCACAGATATGCTCCTGGGGTGCGCAGTGAAAAACGTGTCCCTTTCCTTAAGGCTCTTTCCATAGGCGCAAGCGCGCTTCTCTCACAGGCAGAAGGGATGCCCAGGCAAAGAGGATTTCTCTCCATGCGGGTTTAGTACACTGTGCTGAAGAGACCAGCTCAGGCAACAGGAGAATCCCTCAGACCCGACTCTGATTTCCCAAAGAATGCTGCGCTTTCCCAGAGGGGATGCCAGGGCAAAGAGGCTTTCGCTCTATGCGGTATTCTCCCATAGTGCTGCGAATACTAGGCTAAGGCAAGCAGCAACAGCAGCCCACAGAACCGACTCTGATGTCCCAGCGACTGCTATGCTTTCGCAGAGCTTTACAGCTTGGCAGGAACCGCACTTCGCTGCTGCTTCCTCAGAAAGGCTTTGGGTGTTTAGTCTGTCCCGGCAGGGAAGAAGAGCCGCGGGAGAGCTGGTGCCTCTTAGGACTTGCTTTCTCGGGCTCCTCGTTCACGCCCGGGGTTACCTTGCTATGCCGAACTAAGCAGACACAGTCCCAACCCAGCAGCAGCGTCCGTTCTTAACATGGCACTCAATGCCTATTACAATCTCGTGGGGAAGGTAAGGCTTTGCCTTTGGCTCTGGCGCTCCGGGAGGCTCAAGGTCTAGGCCATTGCCTACACCACAGGAGAGAGCTGGCGACAGGATCACTGCACATGGCCCGTGCACTGGGATGGGGAACTGTGGGGGACTGTCCACACTCTTTCCCCAGCACACCCCCTGCCACCCACATCGCTGCCACATCTTGGTGGAAGATGGCATCTGAATGCCAGTTCCATTTGTGTTGTTTCCGCGAGTTGCAGCTATGTCGCCTGGTGGGAAGCCCAAGTCTGTTCTTGGGACAGATGGCCAAGGAGATGCTGTCCCTTTTTGACCAGAGGCAAAGGACTGGCCTGCCTTCTGCCCAGACTCCTTCCTCAGCGTGGAGTACGCGCCTCTGCCCTAGTCATGCCCTCATGTCTCCTTAGCAGCCTGGCTTCCATCTCTCTGCACAGGTAGCGGGTGACACTTGTCTTGCCACCGGCCTGTGGTTCGTAGCATGGCAGGCTATCCTGCATCCCGAGTGTTTCCAGACCCCAAGGCCAACGGCTCCTTTTCTTCTCCAGGGGCGGCAGCTGCGCTTTCCCCACACTTGGTTTGTCTCTCAGGCAGAGGGGATGCTAGGGAAACGGGTATTTCGCTCCATGCGGGTATCGTCCACCAAGCTGTGGAGACTAGCTCAGGCAAGCAGCAGCAGCATCCCCTAACAAAACTCTGATTTCCCAAGGAAAGCTGCGCTTTCCCAGGCGAGATGCCCAGGCAAAGAGGCTTTTGCTGAATGCGGGTTTCTCCCACCGCGAGACTGGGATCAGGCAAGCAGCCCCAGCCCGCAGAACATTTCTTAGCGAATGCTGTGCTTTCGCAAAGGCTTTGGCTTGGAGCGAACAGCACTTCACTGCTGCTTCCTCAGCAAGGCTTCAGTCGCGTCAGGGAAGCAGAGCTGCGGGAGAGCTGGTGCCTCTTGGACCTTGCTTTCCCAGGCTCCAGTTCGTGTCCTGGGTTCACCCTGCCAAGCCGAACTAAGCAGACACAGCTACAACCCTCCAGTAGCGTGCATAGCCTAGGTTGGCACTCAATACACACTACCATCTTCCAGTGTAGGCATCCCTTGGCCTTTTACTCTGGCACTTAAGCGGACTGCAAACTAGACCAGTGCTTTCCCCACAGGAAAGGAGAGCTGACAGGAACCCTGCACATGGCCCGTGCACTGAATAGGGAGCTTTGGGGGACTGTCCCCACTCCTTCCCCTTAAACCCCGTGAATACTCCAAGCTTCCACATCCTGGAGGAAGTCGGCGTCTGACTCGCTGTTAGTTCAGGGAGCTGTTTCTGCGAGTACACCGTAGGCCCCTGGTGACTAGAGCATGTCTGCCCCAGGGACAGGTGGCCAAGGAGCTGCTATCTCCTTGGCCCACAGACTCAGGACAGGCATGCTTTCTACCCAGACTCCTTCCTAAGAGTGGAGCCTGCACCCTGCCATACACATCCCCTCCTGTCTCCTTAGCAACCAGGCTTCTGACTGTCTGAACTGGGAGCGGGTGACACTTGTATTACCACTGAACGCTGTGCCTGCCAGGGTCGTCCCTCCTGCTTTGCAACCGTTTCCAGACAAGAAGGCCAATGGCTGCTGCTCTTCTCCCCGGGCAGAGTGTTGAACCTTCCACAGATATGCTCCTGGGGTGCGCAGTGAAAAACGTGTCCCTCTCCTTAAGGCTCTTTCCATAGGCGCAAGCGCGCTTCTCTCACAGGCAGAAGGGATGCCCAGGCAAAGAGGATTTCTCTCCATGCGGGTTTAGTACACTGTGCTGAAGAGACCAGCTCAGGCAACAGGAGAATCCCTCAGACCCGACTCTGATTTCCCAAAGAATGCTGCGCTTTCCCAGAGGGGATGCCAGGGCAAAGAGGCTTTCGCTCTATGCGGTATTCTCCCATAGTGCTGCGAATACTAGGCTAAGGCAAGCAGCAACAGCAGCCCACAGAACCGACTCTGATTTCCCAGCGACTGCTATGCTTTCGCAGAGCTTTACAGCTTGGCAGGAACCGCACTTCGCTGCTGCTTCCTCAGAAAGGCTTTGGGTGTTTAGTCTGTCCCGGCAGGGAAGAAGAGCCGCGGGAGAGCTGGTGCCTCTTGGGACTGCTTTCTCGGGCTCCTCGTTCACGCCCGGGGTTACCTTGCTATGCCGAACTAAGCAGACACAGTCCCAACCCAGCAGCAGCGTCCGTTCTTAACATGGCACTCAATGCCTATTACAATCTCGTGGGGAAGGTAAGGCTTTGCCTTTGGCTCTGGCGCTCCGGGAGGCTCAAGGTCTAGGCCATTGCCTACACCACAGGAGAGAGCTGGCGACAGGATCACTGCACATGGCCCGTGCACTGGGATGGGGAACTGTGGGGGACTGTCCACACTCTTTCCCCAGCACACCCCCTGCCACCCACATCGCTGCCACATCTTGGTGGAAGATGGCATCTGAATGCCAGTTCCATTTGTGTTGTTTCCGCGAGTTGCAGCTATGTCGCCTGGTGGGAAGCCCAAGTCTGTTCTTGGGACAGATGGCCAAGGAGATGCTGTCCCTTTTTGACCAGAGGCAAAGGACTGGCCTGCCTTCTGCCCAGACTCCTTCCTCAGTGTGGAGTACGCGCCTCTGCCCTAGTCATGCCCTCATGTCTCCTTAGCAGCCTGGCTTCCATCTCTCTGCACAGGTAGCGGGTGACACTTGTCTTGCCACCGGCCTGTGGTTCGTGCCATGGCAGGCTATCCTGCATCCCGAGGGTTTCCAGACCCCAAGGCCAACGGCTCCTTTTCTTCTCCAGGGGCGGCAGTTGCGCTTTCCCCTCACTTGGTTTCTCTCTCAGGCAGAGGGGATGCTAGGACAAAGCGTATTTCGCTCCATGCGGGTATCGTCCACCAAGCTGTGGAGACTAGCTCAGGCAAGCAGAAGCAGCATCCCCTAAAAAAAACTCTGATTTCCCAAGGAAAGCTGCGCTTTCCCAGGCGAGATGCCCAGGCAAAGAGGCTTTTGCTGAATGCGGGTTTCTCCCACCGCGAGACTGGGATCAGGCAAGCAGCCCCAGCCCGCAGAACATTTCTTAGCGAATGCTGTGCTTTCGCAAAGGCTTTGGCTTGGAGCGAACAGCACTTCACTGCTGCTTTTTCAGCAAGGCTTCAGTCGCGTCAGGGAAGCAGAGCTGCGGGAGAGCTGGTGCCTCTTGGACCTTGCTTTCCCAGGCTCCAGTTCGTGTCCTGGGTTCACCCTGCCAAGCCGAACTAAGCAGACACAGCTACAACCCTCCAGTAGCGTGCATAGCCTAGGTTGGCACTCAATACACACTACCATCTTCCAGTGTAGGCATCCCTTGGCCTTTTACTCTGGCATTTAAGCGGACTGCAAACTAGACCAGTGCTTTCCCCACAGGAAAGGAGAGCTGACAGGAACCCTGCACATGGCCCGTGCACTGAATAGGGAGCTTTGGGGGACTGTCCCCACTCCTTCCCCTTAAACCCCGTGAATCCTCCAAGCTTCCACATCCTGGAGGAAGTCAACGTCTGACTCGCTGTTAGTTCAGGGAGCTGTTTCTACGAGTACACCGTAGGCCCCTGGTGACTAGAGCATGTCTGCCCCAGGGACAGGTGGCCAAGGAGCTGCTATCTCCTTGGCCCACAGACTCAGGACAGGCATGCTTTCTACCCAGACTCCTTCCTAAGAGTGGAGCCTGCACCCTGCCATACACATCCCCTCCTGTCTCCTTAGCAACCAGGCTTCTGACTGTCTGAACTGGGAGCGGGTGACACTTGTATTACCACTGAACGCTGTGCCTGCCAGGGTCGTCCCTCCTGCTCTGCAACCGTTTCCAGACAAGAAGGCCAATGGCTGCTGCTCTTCTCCCCGGGCAGAGTGTTGAACCTTCCACAGATATGCTCCTGGGGTGCGCAGTGAAAAACGTGTCCCTTTCCTTAAGGCTCTTTCCATAGGCGCAAGCGCGCTTCTCTCACAGGCAGAAGGGATGCCCAGGCAAAGAGGATTTCTCTCCATGCGGGTTTAGTACACTGTGCTGAAGAGACCAGCTCAGGCAACAGGAGAATCCCTCAGACCCGACTCTGATTTCCCAAAGAATGCTGCGCTTTCCCAGAGGGGATGCCAGGGCAAAGAGGCTTTCGCTCTATGCGGTATTCTCCCATAGTGCTGCGAATACTAGGCTAAGGCAAGCAGCAACAGCAGCCCACAGAACCGACTCTGATTTCCCAGCGACTGCTATGCTTTCGCAGAGCTTTACAGCTTGGCAGGAACCGCACTTCGCTGCTGCTTCCTCAGAAAGGCTTTGGGTGTTTAGTCTGTCCCGAAAGGGAAGAAGAGCCGCGGGAGAGCTGGTGCCTCTTGGGACTTGCTTTCTCGGGCTCCTCGTTCACGCCCGGGGTTACCTTGCTATGCCGAACTAAGCAGACACAGTCCCAACCCAGCAGCAGCGTCCGTTCTTAACATGGCACTCAATGCCTATTACAATCTCGTGGGGAAGGTAAGGCTTTGCCTTTGGCTCTGGCGCTCCGGGAGGCTCAAGGTCTAGGCCATTGCCTACACCACAGGAGAGAGCTGGCGACAGGATCACTGCACATGGCCCGTGCACTGGGATGGGGAACTGTGGGGGACTGTCCACACTCTTTCCCCAGCACACCCCCTGCCACCCACATCGCTGCCACATCTTGGTGGAAGATGGCATCTGAATGCCAGTTCCATTTGTGTTGTTTCCGCGAGTTGCAGCTATGTCGCCTGGTGGGAAGCCCAAGTCTGTTTTTGGGACAGATGGCCAAGGAGATGCTGTCCCTTTTTGACCAGAGGCAAAGGACTGGCCTGCCTTCTGCCCAGACTCCTTCCTCAGCGTGGAGTACGCGCCTCTGCCCTAGTCATGCCCTCATGTCTCCCTAGCAGCCTGGCTTCCATCTCTCTGCACAGGTAGCGGGTGACACTTGTCTTGCCACCGGCCTGTGGTTCGTGCCATGGCAGGCTATCCTGCATCCCGAGGGTTTCCAGACCCCAAGGCCAACGGCTCCTTCTCTTCTCCAGGGGCGGCAGCTGCGCCTTTTCCACACTTGCCTTGTCTCTCAGGCAGAGGGGATGCTAGGGAAACGGGTATTTCGCTCCATGCGGGTATCGTCCACCAAGCTGTGGAGACTAGCTCAGGCAAGCAGCAGCAGCATCCCCTAACAAAACTCTGATTTCCCAATGAAAGCTGCGCTTTCCCAGGCGAGATGCCCAGGCAAAGAGGCTTTTGCTGAATGCGGGTTTCTCCCACCGCGAGACTGGGATCAGGCAAGCAGCCCCAGCCCGCAGAACATTTCTTAGCGAATGCTGTGCTTTCGCAAAGGCTTTGGCTTGGAGCGAACAGCACTTCACTGCTGCTTCCTCAGCAAGGCTTCAGTCGCGTCAGGGAAGCAGAGCTGCGGGAGAGCTGGTGCCTCTTGGACCTTGCTTTCCCAGGCTCCAGTTCGTGTCCTGGGTTCACCCTGCCAAGCCGAACTAAGCAGACACAGCTACAACCCTCCAGTAGCGTGCATAGCCTAGGTTGGCACTCAATACACACTACCATCTTCCAGTGTAGGCATCCCTTGGCCTTTTACTCTGGCATTTAAGCGGACTGCAAACTAGACCAGTGGTTTCCCCACAGGAAAGGAGAGCTTACAGGAACCCTGCACATGGCCCGTGCACTGAATAGGGAGCTTTGGGGGACTGTCCCCACTCCTTCCCCTTAAACCCCGTGAATCCTCCAAGCTTCCACATCCTGGAGGAAGTCGGCGTCTGACTCGCTGTTAGTTCAGGGAGCTGTTTCTGCGAGTACACCGTAGGCCCCTGGTGACTAGAGCATGTCTGCCCCAGGGACAGGTGGCCAAGGAGCTGCTATCTCCTTGGCCCACAGACTCAGGACAGGCATGCTTTCTACCCAGACTCCTTCCTAAGAGTGGAGCCTGCACCCTGCCATACACATCCCCTCCTGTCTCCTTAGCAACCAGGCTTCTGACTGTCTGAACTGGGAGCGGGTGACACTTGTATTACCACGCTTTCCCAAAGGGGATGCCAGGGCAAAGAGGCTTTCGCTCTATGCGGTATTCTCCCATAGTGCTGCGAATACTAGGCTAAGGCAAGCAGCAACAGCAGCCCACAGAACCGACTCTGATTTCCCAGCGACTGCTATGCTTTCGCAGAGCTTTACAGCTTGGCAGGAACCGCACTTCGCTGCTGCTTCCTCAGAAAGGCTTTGGGTGTTTAGTCGGTCCCGGCAGGGAAGAAGAGCCGCGGGAGAGCTGGTGCCTCTTGGGACTTGCTTTCTCGGGCTCCTCGTTCACGCCCGGGGTTACCTTGCTATGCCGAACTAAGCAGACACAGTCCCAACCCAGCAGCAGCGTCCGTTCTTAACATGGCACTCAATGCCTATTACAATCTCGTGGGGAAGGTAAGGCTTTGCCTTTGGCTCTGGCGCTCCGGGAGGCTCAAGGTCTAGGCCATTGCCTACACCACAGGAGAGAGCTGGCGACAGGATCACTGCACATGGCCCGTGCACTGGGATGGGGAACTGTGGGGGACTGTCCACACTCTTTCCCCAGCACACCCCCTGCCACCCACATCGCTGCCACATCTTGGTGGAAGATGGCATCTGAATGCCAGTTCCATTTGTGTTGTTTCCGCGAGTTGCAGCTATGTCGCCTGGTGGGAAGCCCAAGTCTGTTCTTGGGACAGATGGCCAAGGAGATGCTGTCCCTTTTTGACCAGAGGCAAAGGACTGGCCTGCCTTCTGCCCAGACTCCTTCCTCAGCGTGGAGTACGCGCCTCTGCCCTAGTCATGCCCTCATGTCTCCCTAGCAGCCTGGCTTCCATCTCTCTGCACAGGTAGCGGGTGACACTTGTCTTGCCACCGGCCTGTGGTTCGTGCCATGGCAGGCTATCCTGCATCCCGAGGGTTTCCAGACCCCAAGGCCAACGGCTCCTTCTCTTCTCCAGGGGCGGCAGCTGCGCCTTTTCCACACTTGCCTTGTCTCTCAGGCAGAGGGGATGCTAGGGAAACGGGTATTTCGCTCCATGCGGGTATCGTCCACCAAGCTGTGGAGACTAGCTCAGGCAAGCAGCAGCAGCATCCCCTAACAAAACTCTGATTTCCCAAGGAAAGCTGCGCTTTCCCAGGCGAGATGCCCAGGCAAAGAGGCTTTTGCTGAATGCGGGTTTCTCCCACCGCGAGACTGGGATCAGGCAAGCAGCCCCAGCCCGCAGAACATTTCTTAGCGAATGCTGTGCTTTCGCAAAGGCTTTGGCTTGGAGCGAACAGCACTTCACTGCTGCTTCCTCAGCAAGGCTTCAGTCGCGTCAGGGAAGCAGAGCTGCGGGAGAGCTGGTGCCTCTTGGACCTTGCTTTCCCAGGCTCCAGTTCGTGTCCTGGGTTCACCCTGCCAAGCCGAACTAAGCAGACACAGCTACAACCCTCCAGTAGCGTGCATAGCCTAGGTTGGCACTCAATACACACTACCATCTTCCAGTGTAGGCATCCCTTGGCCTTTTACTCTGGCATTTAAGCGGACTGCAAACTAGACCAGTGCTTTCCCCACAGGAAAGGAGAGCTTACAGGAACCCTGCACATGGCCCGTGCACTGAATAGGGAGCTTTGGGGGACTGTCCCCACTCCTTCCCCTTAAACCCCGTGAATCCTCCAAGCTTCCACATCCTGGAGGAAGTCGGCGTCTGACTCGCTGTTAGTTCAGGGAGCTGTTTCTGCGAGTACACCGTAGGCCCCTGGTGACTAGAGCATGTCTGCCCCAGGGACAGGTGGCCAAGGAGCTGCTATCTCCTTGGCCCACAGACTCAGGACAGGCATGCTTTCTACCCAGACTCCTTCCTAAGAGTGGAGCCTGCACCCTGCCATACACATCCCCTCCTGTCTCCTTAGCAACCAGGCTTCTGACTGTCTGAACTGGGAGCGGGTGACACTTGTATTACCACTGAACGCTGTGCCTGCCAGGGTCGTCCCTCCTGCTTTGCAACCGTTTCCAGACAAGAAGGCCAATGGCTGCTGCTCTTCTCCCCGGGCAGAGTGTTGAACCTTCCACAGATATGCTCCTGGGGTGCGCAGTGAAATACGTGTCCCTTTCCTTAAGGCTCTTTCCATAGGCGCAAGCGCGCTTCTCTCACAGGCAGAAGGGATGCCCAGGCAAAGAGGATTTCTCTCCATGCGGGTTTAGTACACTGTGCTGAAGAGACCAGCTCAGGCAACAGGAGAATCCCTCAGACCCGACTCTGATTTCCCAAAGAATGCTGCGCTTTCCCAGAGGGGATGCCAGGGCAAAGAGGCTTTCGCTCTATGCGGTATTCTCCCATAGTGCTGCGAATACTAGGCTAAGGCAAGCAGCAACAGCAGCCCACAGAACCGACTCTGATGTCCCAGCGACTGCTATGCTTTCGCAGAGCTTTACAGCTTGGCAGGAACCGCACTTCGCTGCTGCTTCCTCAGAAAGGCTTTGGGTGTTTAGTCTGTCCCGGCAGGGAAGAAGAGCCGCGGGAGAGCTGGTGCCTCTTGGGACTTGCTTTCTCGGGCTCCTCGTTCACGCCCGGGGTTACCTTGCTATGCCGAACTAAGCAGACACAGTCCCAACCCAGCAGCAGCGTCCGTTCTTAACATGGCACTCAATGCCTATTACAATCTCGTGGGGAAGGTAAGGCTTTGCCTTTGGCTCTGGCGCTCCGGGAGGCTCAAGGTCTAGGCCATTGCCTACACCACAGGAGAGAGCTGGCGACAGGATCACTGCACATGGCCCGTGCACTGGGATGGGGAACTGTGGGGGACTGTCCACACTCTTTCCCCAGCACACCCCCTGCCACCCACATCGCTGCCACATCTTGGTGGAAGATGGCATCTGAATGCCAGTTCCATTTGTGTTGTTTCCGCGAGTTGCAGCTATGTCGCCTGGTGGGAAGCCCAAGTCTGTTCTTGGGACAGATGGCCAAGGAGATGCTGTCCCTTTTTGACCAGAGGCAAAGGACTGGCCTGCCTTCTGCCCAGACTCCTTCCTCAGCGTGGAGTACGCGCCTCTGCCCTAGTCATGCCCTCATGTCTCCTTAGCAGCCTGGCTTCCATCTCTCTGCACAGGTAGCGGGTGACACTTGTCTTGCCACCGGCCTGTGGTTCGTAGCATGGCAGGCTATCCTGCATCCCGAGTGTTTCCAGACCCCAAGGCCAACGGCTCCTTTTCTTCTCCAGGGGCGGCAGCTGCGCTTTCCCCACACTTGGTTTGTCTCTCAGGCAGAGGGGATGCTAGGGAAACGGGTATTTCGCTCCATGCGGGTATCGTCCACCAAGCTGTGGAGACTAGCTCAGGCAAGCAGCAGCAGCATCCCCTAACAAAACTCTGATTTCCCAAGGAAAGCTGCGCTTTCCCAGGCGAGATGCCCAGGCAAAGAGGCTTTTGCTGAATGCGGGTTTCTCCCACCGCGAGACTGGGATCAGGCAAGCAGCCCCAGCCCGCAGAACATTTCTTAGCGAATGCTGTGCTTTCGCAAAGGCTTTGGCTTCGAGCGAACAGCACTTCACTGCTGCTTCCTCAGCAAGGCTTCAGTCGCGTCAGGGAAGCAGAGCTGCGGGAGAGCTGGTGCCTCTTGGACCTTGCTTTCCCAGGCTCCAGTTCGTGTCCTGGGTTCACCCTGCCAAGCCGAACTAAGCAGACACAGCTACAACCCTCCAGTAGCGTGCATAGCCTAGGTTGGCACTCAATACACACTACCATCTTCCAGTGTAGGCATCCCTTGGCCTTTTACTCTGGCACTTAAGCGGACTGCAAACTAGACCAGTGCTTTCCCCACAGGAAAGGAGAGCTGACAGGAACCCTGCACATGGCCCGTGCACTGAATAGGGAGCTTTGGGGGACTGTCCCCACTCCTTCCCCTTAAACCCCGTCAATCCTCCAAGCTTCCACATCCTGGAGGAAGTCGGCGTCTGACTCGCTGTTAGTTCAGGGAGCTGTTTCTACGAGTACACCGTAGGCCCCTGGTGACTAGAGCATGTCTGCCCCAGGGACAGGTGGCCAAGGAGCTGCTATCTCCTTGGCCCACAGACTCAGGACAGGCATGCTTTCTACCCAGACTCCTTCCTAAGAGTGGAGCCTGCACCCTGCCATACACATCCCCTGCTGTCTCCTTAGCAACCAGGCTTCTGACTGTCTGAACTGGGAGCGGGTGACACTTGTATTACCACTGAACGCTGTGCCTGCCAGGGTCGTCCCTCCTGCTTTGCAACCGTTTCCAGACAAGAAGGCCAATGGCTGCTGCTCTTCTCCCCGGGCAGAGTGTTGAACCTTCCACAGATATGCTCCTGGGGTGCGCAGTGAAAAACGTGTCCCTTTCCTTAAGGCTCTTTCCATAGGCGCAAGCGCGCTTCTCTCACAGGCAGAAGGGATGCCCAGGCAAAGAGGATTTCTCTCCATGCGGGTTTAGTACACTGTGCTGAAGAGACCAGCTCAGGCAACAGGAGAATCCCTCAGACCCGACTCTGATTTCCCAAAGAATGCTGCGCTTTCCCAGAGGGGATGCCAGGGCAAAGAGGCTTTCGCTCTATGCGGTATTCTCCCATAGTGCTGCGAATACTAGGCTAAGGCAAGCAGCAACAGCAGCCCACAGAACCGACTCTGATGTCCCAGCGACTGCTATGCTTTCGCAGAGCTTTACAGCTTGGCAGGAACCGCACTTCGCTGCTGCTTCCTCAGAAAGGCTTTGGGTGTTTAGTCTGTCCCGGCAGGGAAGAAGAGCCGCGGGAGAGCTGGTGCCTCTTGGGACTTGCTTTCTCGGGCTCCTCGTTCACGCCCGGGGTTACCTTGCTATGCCGAACTAAGCAGACAACAGTCCCAACCCAGCAGCAGCGTCCGTTCTTAACATGGCACTCAATGCCTATTACAATCTCGTGGGGAAGGTAAGGCTTTGCCTTTGGCTCTGGCGCTCCGGGAGGCTCAAGGTCTAGGCCATTGCCTACACCACAGGAGAGAGATGGCGACAGGATCACTGCACATGGCCCGTGCACTGGGATGGGGAACTGTGGGGGACTGTCCACACTCTTTCCCCAGCACACCCCCTGCCACCCACATCGCTGCCACATCTTGGTGGAAGATGGCATCTGAATGCCAGTTCCATTTGTGTTGTTTCCGCGAGTTGCAGCTATGTCGCCTGGTGGGAAGCCCAAGTCTGTTCTTGGGACAGATGGCCAAGGAGATGCTGTCCCTTTTTGACCAGAGGCAAAGGACTGGCCTGCCTTCTGCCCAGACTCCTTCCTCAGCGTGGAGTACGCGCCTCTGCCCTAGTCATGCCCTCATGTCTCCCTAGCAGCCTGGCTTCCATCTCTCTGCACAGGTAGCGGGTGACACTTGTCTTGCCACCGGCCTGTGGTTCGTGCCATGGCAGGCTATCCTGCATCCCGAGGGTTTCCAGACCCCAAGGCCAACGGCTCCTTCTCTTCTCCAGGGGCGGCAGCTGCGCCTTTTCCACACTTGCCTTGTCTCTCAGGCAGAGGGGATGCTAGGGAAACGGGTATTTCGCTCCATGCGGGTATCGTCCACCAAGCTGTGGAGACTAGCTCAGGCAAGAAGCAGCAGCATCCCCTAACAAAACTCTGATTTCTCAAGGAAAGCTGCGCTTTCCCAGGCGAGATGCCCAGGCAAAGAGGCTTTTGCTGAATGCGGGTTTCTCCCACCGCGAGACTGGGATCAGGCAAGCAGCCCCAGCCCGCAGAACATTTCTTAGCGAATGCTGTGCTTTCGCAAAGGCTTTGGCTTGGAGCGAACAGCACTTCACTGCTGCTTCCTCAGCAAGGCTTCAGTCGCGTCAGGGAAGCAGAGCTGCGGGAGAGCTGGTGCCTCTTGGACCTTGCTTTCCCAGGCTCCAGTTCGTGTCCTGGGTTCACCCTGCCAAGCCGAACTAAGCAGACACAGCTACAACCCTCCAGTAGCGTGCATAGCCTAGGTTGGCACTCAATACACACTACCATCTTCCAGTGTAGGCATCCCTTGGCCTTTTACTCTGGCACTTAAGCGGACTGCAAACTAGACCAGTGCTTTCCCCACAGGAAAGGAGAGCTGACAGGAACCCTGCACATGGCCCGTGCACTGAATAGGGAGCTTTGGGGGACTGTCCCCACTCCTTCCCCTTAAACCCCGTGAATCCTCCAAGCTTCCACATCCTGGAGGAAGTCGGCGTCTGACTCGCTGTTAGTTCAGGGAGCTGTTTCTGCGAGTACACCGTAGGCCCCTGGTGACTAGAGCATGTCTGCCCCAGGGACAGGTGGCCAAGGAGCTGCTATCTCCTTGGCCCACAGACTCAGGACAGGCATGCTTTCTACCCAGACTCCTTCCTAAGAGTGGAGCCTGCACCCTGCCATACACATCCCCTCCTGTCTCCTTAGCAACCAGGCTTCTGACTGTCTGAACTGGGAGCGGGTGACACTTGTATTACCACTGAACGCTGTGCCTGCCAGGGTCGTCCCCCCTGCTTTGCAACCGTTTCCAGACAAGAAGGCCAATGGCTGCTGCTCTTCTCCCCGGGCAGAGTGTTGAACCTTCCACAGATATGCTCCTGGGGTGCGCAGTGAAAAACGTGTCCCTTTCCTTAAGGCTCTTTCCATAGGCGCAAGCGCGCTTCTCTCACAGGCAGAAGGGATGCCCAGGCAAAGAGGATTTCTCTCCATGCGGGTTTAGTACACTGTGCTGAAGAGACCAGCTCAGGCAACAGGAGAATCCCTCAGACCCGACTCTGATTTCCCAAAGAATGCTGCGCTTTCCCAGAGGGGATGCCAGGGCAAAGAGGCTTTCGCTCTATGCGGTATTCTCCCATAGAGCTGCGAATACTAGGCTAAGGCAAGCAGCAACAGCAGCCCACAGAACCGACTCTGATTTCCCAGCGACTGCTATGCTTTCGCAGAGCTTTACAGCTTGGCAGGAACCGCACTTCGCTGCTGTTTCCTCAGAAAGGCTTTGGGTGTTTAGTCTGTCCTGAAAGGGAAGAAGAGCCGCGGGAAAGCTGGTGCCTCTTGGGACTTGCTTTCTCAGGCTTCTCGTTCACACCCGGGGTTACCTTGCTATGCCGAACTAAGCAGACACAGTCCCAACCCAGCAGCAGCGTCCGTTCTTAACATGGCACTCAATGCCTATTACAATCTCGTGGGGAAGGTAAGGCTTTGCCTTTGGCTCTGGCGCTCCGGCAGGCTCAAGGTCTAGGCCAGTGCCTACACCAAAGGAGAGAGCTGGCGACAGGATCACTGCACATGGCCCGTGCACTGGGATGGGGAACTGTGGGGGACTGTTCACACTCTTTCCCCAGCACACCCCCTGCCACCCACATCGCTGCCACATCTTGGTGGAAGATGGCATCTGAATGCCAGTTCCATTTGTGTTGTTTCCGCGAGTTGCAGCTATGTCGCCTGGTGGGAAGCCCAAGTCTGTTCTTGGGACAGATGGCCAAGGAGATGCTGCCCCTTTTTGACCAGAGGCAAAGGACTGGCCTGCCTTCTGCCCAGACTCCTTCCTCAGTGTGGAGTACGCGCCTCTGCCCTAGTCATGCCCTCATGTCTCCTTAGCAGCCTGGCTTCCATCTCTCTGCACAGGTAGCGGGTGACACTTGTCTTGCCACCGGCCTGTGGTTCGTGCCATGGCAGGCTATCCTGCATCCCGAGTGTTTCCAGACCCCAAGGCCAACGGCTCCTTTTCTTCTCCAGGGCGGCAGCTGCGCTTTCCCCACACTTGGTTTCTCTCTCAGGCAGAGGGGATGCTAGGACAAAGCGTATTTCGCTCCATGCGGGTATCGTCCACCAAGCTGTGGAGACTAGCTCAGGCAAGCAGCAGCAGCATCCCCTAAAAAAAACTCTGATTTCCCAAGGAAAGCTGCGCTTTCCCAGGCGAGATGCCCAGGCAAAGAGGCTTTTGCTGAATGCGGGTTTCTCCCACCGCGAGACTGGGATCAGGCAAGCCGCCCCAGCCCGCAGAACATTTCTTAGCGAATGCTGTGCTTTCGCAAAGGCTTTGGCTTGGAGCGAACAGCACTTCACTGCTGCTTCCTCAGCAAGGCTTCAGTCGCGTCAGGGAAGCAGAGCTGCGGGAGAGCTGGTGCCTCTTGGACCTTGCTTTCCCAGGCTCCAGTTCGTGTCCTGGGTTCACCCTGCCAAGCCGAACTAAGCAGACACAGCTACAACCCTCCAGTAGCGTGCATAGCCTAGGTTGGCACTCAATACACACTACCATCTTCCAGTGTAGGCATCCCTTGGCCTTTTACTCTGGCACTTAAGCGGACTGCAAACTAGACCAGTGCTTTCCCCACAGGAAAGGAGAGCTGACAGGAACCCTGCACATGGCCCGTGCACTGAATAGGGAGCTTTGGGGGACTGTCCCCACTCCTTCCCCTTAAACCCCGTGCCTCCTCCAAGCTTCCACATCCTGGAGGAAGTCGGCGTCTGACTCGCTGTTAGTTCAGGGAGCTGTTTCTGCGAGTACACCGTAAGCCCCTGGTGACTAGAGCATGTCTGCCCCAGGGACAGGTGGCCAAGGAGCTGCTATCTCCTTGGCCCACAGACTCAGGACAGGCATGCTTTCTACCCAGACTCCTTCCTAAGAGTGGAGCCTGCACCCTGCCATACACATCCCCTCCTGTCTCCTTAGCAACCAGGCTTCTGACTGTCTGAACTGGGAGCGGGTGACACTTGTATTACCACTGAACGCTGTGCCTGCCAGGGTCGTCCCTCCTGCTCTGCAACCGTTTCCAGACAAGAAGGCCAATGGCTGCTGCTCTTCTCCCCGGGCAGAGTGTTGAACCTTCCACAGATATGCTCCTGGGGTGCGCAGTGAAAAACGTGTCCCTTTCCTTAAGGCTCTTTCCATAGGCGCAAGCGCGCTTCTCTCACAGGCAGAAGGGATGCCCAGGCAAAGAGGATTTCTCTCCATGCGGGTTTAGTACACTGTGCTGAAGAGACCAGCTCAGGCAACAGGAGAATCCCTCAGACCCGACTCTGATTTCCCAAAGAATGCTGCGCTTTCCCAGAGGGGATGCCAGGGCAAAGAGGCTTTCGCTCTATGCGGTATTCTCCCATAGTGCTGCGAATACTAGGCTAAGGCAAGCAGCAACAGCAGCCCACAGAACCGACTCTGATGTCCCAGCGACTGCTATGCTTTCGCAGAGCTTTACAGCTTGGCAGGAACCGCACTTCGCTGCTGCTTCCTCAGAAAGGCTTTGGGTGTTTAGTCTGTCCCGGCAGGGAAGAAGAGCCGCGGGAGAGCTGGTGCCTCTTGGGACTTGCTTTCTCGGGCTCCTCGTTCACGCCCGGGGTTACCTTGCTATGCCGAACTAAGCAGACACAGTCCCAACCCAGCAGCAGCGTCCGTTCTTAACATGGCACTCAATGCCTATTACAATCTCGTGGGGAAGGTAAGGCTTTGCCTTTGGCTCTGGCGCTCCGGGAGGCTCAAGGTCTAGGCCATTGCCTACACCACAGGAGAGAGCTGGCGACAGGATCACTGCACATGGCCCGTGCACTGGGATGGGGAACTGTGGGGGACTGTCCACACTCTTTCCCCAGCACACCCCCTGCCACCCACATCGCTGCCACATCTTGGTGGAAGATGGCATCTGAATGCCAGTTCCATTTGTGTTGTTTCCGCGAGTTGCAGCTATGTCGCCTGGTGGGAAGCCCAAGTCTGTTCTTGGGACAGATGGCCAAGGAGATGCTGTCCCTTTTTGACCAGAGGCAAAGGACTGGCCTGCCTTCTGCCCAGACTCCTTCCTCAGCGTGGAGTACGCGCCTCTGCCCTAGTCATGCCCTCATGTCTCCTTAGCAGCCTGGCTTCCATCTCTCTGCACAGGTAGCGGGTGACACTTGTCTTGCCACCGGCCTGTGGTTCGTAGCATGGCAGGCTATCCTGCATCCCGAGTGTTTCCAGACCCCAAGGCCAACGGCTCCTTTTCTTCTCCAGGGGCGGCAGCTGCGCTTTCCCCACACTTGGTTTGTCTCTCAGGCAGAGGGGATGCTAGGGAAACGGGTATTTCGCTCCATGCGGGTATCGTCCACCAAGCTGTGGAGACTAGCTCAGGCAAGCAGCAGCAGCATCCCCTAACAAAACTCTGATTTCCCAAGGAAAGCTGCGCTTTCCCAGGCGAGATGCCCAGGCAAAGAGGCTTTTGCTGAATGCGGGTTTCTCCCACCGCGAGACTGGGATCAGGCAAGCAGCCCCAGCCCGCAGAACATTTCTTAGCGAATGCTGTGCTTTCGCAAAGGCTTTGGCTTGGAGCGAACAGCACTTCACTGCTGCTTCCTCAGCAAGGCTTCAGTCGCGTCAGGGAAGCAGAGCTGCGGGAGAGCTGGTGCCTCTTGGACCTTGCTTTCCCAGGCTCCAGTTCGTGTCCTGGGTTCACCCTGCCAAGCCGAACTAAGCAGACACAGCTACAACCCTCCAGTAGCGTGCATAGCCTAGGTTGGCACTCAATACACACTACCATCTTCCAGTGTAGGCATCCCTTGGCCTTTTACTCTGGCACTTAAGCGGACTGCAAACTAGACCAGTGCTTTCCCCACAGGAAAGGAGAGCTGACAGGAACCCTGCACATGGCCCGTGCACTGAATAGGGAGCTTTGGGGGACTGTCCCCACTCCTTCCCCTTAAACCCCGTGAATCCTCCAAGCTTCCACATCCTGGAGGAAGTCAACGTCTGACTCGCTGTTAGTTCAGGGAGCTGTTTCTACGAGTACACCGTAGGCCCCTGGTGACTAGAGCATGTCTGCCCCAGGGACAGGTGGCCAAGGAGCTGCTATCTCCTTGGCCCACAGACTCAGGACAGGCATGCTTTCTACCCAGACTCCTTCCTAAGAGTGGAGCCTGCACCCTGCCATACACATCCCCTCCTGTCTCCTTAGCAACCAGGCTTCTGACTGTCTGAACTGGGAGCGGGTGACACTTGTATTACCACTGAACGCTGTGCCTGCCAGGGTCGTCCCTCCTGCTCTGCAACCGTTTCCAGACAAGAAGGCCAATGGCTGCTGCTCTTCTCCCCGGGCAGAGTGTTGAACCTTCCACAGATATGCTCCTGGGGTGCGCAGTGAAAAACGTGTCCCTTTCCTTAAGGCTCTTTCCATAGGCGCAAGCGCGCTTCTCTCACAGGCAGAAGGGATGCCCAGGCAAAGAGGATTTCTCTCCATGCGGGTTTAGTACACTGTGCTGAAGAGACCAGCTCAGGCAACAGGAGAATCCCTCAGACCCGACTCTGATTTCCCAAAGAATGCTGCGCTTTCCCAGAGGGGATGCCAGGGCAAAGAGGCTTTCGCTCTATGCGGTATTATCCCATAGTGCTGCGAATACTAGGCTAAGGCAAGCAGCAACAGCAGCCCACAGAACCGACTCTGATTTCCCAGCGACTGCTATGCTTTCGCAGAGCTTTACAGCTTGGCAGGAACCGCACTTCGCTGCTGCTTCCTCAGAAAGGCTTTGGGTGTTTAGTCTGTCCCGAAAGGGAAGAAGAGCCGCGGGAAAGCTGGTGCCTCTTGGGACTTGCTTTCTCGGGCTCCTCGTTCACACCCGGGGTTACCTTGCTATGCCGAACTAAGCAGACACAGTCCCAACCCAGCAGCAGCGTCCGTTCTTAACATGGCACTCAATGCCTATTACAATCTCGTGGGGAAGGTAAGGCTTTGCCTTTGGCTCTGGCGCTCCGGCAGGCTCAAGGTCTAGGCCAGTGCCTACACCACAGGAGAGAGCTGGCGACAGGATCACTGCACATGGCCCGTGCACTGGGATGGGGAACTGTGGGGGACTGTCCACATTCTTTCCCCAGCACACCCCCTGCCACCCACATCGCTGCCACATCTTGGTGGAAGATGGCATCTGAATGCCAGTTCCATTTGTGTTGTTTCCGCGAGTTGCAGCTATGTCGCCTGGTGGGAAGCCCAAGTCTGTTCTTGGGACAGATGGCCAAGGAGATGCTGCCCCTTTTTGACCAGAGGCAAAGGACTGGCCTGCCTTCTGCCCAGACTCCTTCCTCAGCGTGGAGTACGCGCCTCTGCCCTAGTCATGCCCTCATGTCTCCTTAGCAGCCTGGCTTCCATCTCTCTGCACAGGTAGCGGGTGACACTTGTCTTGCCACCGGCCTGTGGTTCGTGCCATGGCAGGCTATCCTGCATCCCGAGTGTTTCCAGACCCCAAGGCCAACGGCTCCTTCTCTTCTCCAGGGGCGGCAGCTGCGCTTTCCCCACACTTGGTTTCTCTCTCAGGCAGAGGGGATGCTAGGACAAAGCGTATTTCGCTCCATGCGGGTATCGTCCACCAAGCTGTGGAGACTAGCTCAGGCAAGCAGCAGCAGCATCCCCTAACAAAACTCTGATTTCCCAATGAAAGCTGCGCTTTCCCAGGCGAGATGCCCAGGCAAAGAGGCTTTTGCTGAATGCGGGTTTCTCCCACCGCGAGACTGGGAACAGGCAAGCAGCCCCAGCCCGCAGAACATTTCTTAGCGAATGCTGTGCTTTCCCAAAGGCTTTGGCTTGGAGCGAACAGCACTTCACTGCTGCTTCCTCAGCAAGGCTTCAGTCGCGTCAGGGAAGCAGAGCTGCGGGAGAGCTGGTGCCTCTTGGACCTTGCTTTCCCAGGCTCCAGTTCGTGTCCTGGGTTCACCCTGCCAAGCCGAACTAAGCAGACACAGCTACAACCCTCCAGTAGCGTGCATAGCCTAGGTTGGCACTCAATACACACTACCATCTTCCAGTGTAGGCATCCCTTGGCCTTTTACTCTGGCACTTAAGCGGACTGCAAACTAGACCAGTGCTTTCCCCACAGGAAAGGAGAGCTGACAGGAACCCTGCACATGGCCCGTGCACTGAATAGGGAGCTTTGGGGGACTGTCCCCACTCCTTCCCCTTAAACCCCGTGAATCCTCCAAGCTTCCACATCCTGGAGGAAGTCGGCGTCTGACTCGCTGTTAGTTCAGGGAGCTGTTTCTGCGAGTACACCGTAGGCCCCTGGTGACTAGAGCATGTCTGCCCCAGGGACAGGTGGCCAAGGAGCTGCTATCTCCTTGGCCCACAGACTCAGGACAGGCATGCTTTCTACCCAGACTCCTTCCTAAGAGTGGAGCCTGCACCCTGCCATACACATCCCCTCCTGTCTCCTTAGCAACCAGGCTTCTGACTGTCTGAACTGGGAGCGGGTGACACTTGTATTACCACTGAACGCTGTGCCTGCCAGGGTCGTCCCTCCTGCTCTGCAACCGTTTCCAGACAAGAAGGCCAATGGCTGCTGCTCTTCTCCCCGGGCAGAGTGTTGAACCTTCCACAGATATGCTCCTGGGGTGCGCAGTGAAAAACGTGTCCCTTTCCTTAAGGCTCTTTCCATAGGCGCAAGCGCGCTTCTCTCACAGGCAGAAGGGATGCCCAGGCAAAGAGGATTTCTCTCCATGCGGGTTTAGTACACTGTGCTGAAGAGACCAGCTCAGGCAACAGGAGAATCCCTCAGACCCGACTCTGATTTCCCAAAGAATGCTGCGCTTTCCCAGAGGGGATGCCAGGGCAAAGAGGCTTTCGCTCTATGCGGTATTCTCCCATAGTGCTGCGAATACTAGGCTAAGGCAAGCAGCAACAGCAGCCCACAGAACCGACTCTGATTTCCCAGCGACTGCTATGCTTTCGCAGAGCTTTACAGCTTGGCAGGAACCGCACTTCGCTGCTGCTTCCTCAGAAAGGCTTTGGGTGTTTAGTCTGTCCCGGCAGGGAAGAAGAGCCGCGGGAGAGCTGGTGCTTCTTGGGACTTGCTTTCTCGGGCTCCTCGTTCACGCCCGGGGTTACCTTGCTATGCCGAATTAAGCAGACACAGTCCCAACCCAGCAGCAGCGTCCGTTCTTAACATGGCACTCAATGCCTATTACAATCTCGTGGGGAAGGTAAGGCTTTGCCTTTGGCTCTGGCGCTCCGGGAGGCTCAAGGTCTAGGCCATTGCCTACACCACAGGAGAGAGCTGGAGACAGGATCACTGCACATGGCCCGTGCACTGGGATGGGGAACTGTGGGGGACTGTCCACACTCTTTCCCCAGCACACCCCCTGCCACCCACATCGCTGCCACATCTTGGTGGAAGATGGCATCTGAATGCCAGTTCCATTTGTGTTGTTTCCGCGAGTTGCAGCTATGTCGCCTGGTGGGAAGCCCAAGTCTGTTCTTGGGACAGATGGCCAAGGAGATGCTGTCCCTTTATGACCAGAGGCAAAGGACTGGCCTGCCTTCTGCCCAGACTCCTTCCTCAGCGTGGAGTACGCGCCTCTGCCCTAGTCATGCCCTCATGTCTCCTTAGCAGCCTGGCTTCCATCTCTCTGCACAGGTAGCGGGTGACACTTGTCTTGCCACCGGCCTGTGGTTCGTGCCATGGCAGGCTATCCTGCATCCCGAGGGTTTCCAGACCCCAAGGCCAACGGCTCCTTTTCTTCTCCAGGGGCGGCAGTTGCGCTTTCCCCTCACTTGGTTTCTCTCTCAGGCAGAGGGGATGCTAGGACAAAGCGTATTTCGCTCCATGCGGGTATCGTCCACCAAGCTGTGGAGACTAGCTCAGGCAAGCAGAAGCAGCATCCCCTAAAAAAAACTCTGATTTCCCAAGGAAAGCTGCGCTTTCCCAGGCGAGATGCCCAGGCAAAGAGGCTTTTGCTGAATGCGGGTTTCTCCCACCGCGAGGCTGGGATCAGGCAAGCAGCCCCAGCCCGCAGAACATTTCTTAGCGAATGCTGTGCTTTCGCAAAGGCTTTGGCTTGGAGCGAACAGCACTTCACTGCTGCTTCCTCAGCAAGGCTTCAGTCGCGTCAGGGAAGCAGAGCTGCGGGAGAGCTGGTGCCTCTTGGACCTTGCTTTCCCAGGCTCCAGTTCGTGTCCTGGGTTCACCCTGCCAAGCCGAACTAAGCAGACACAGCTACAACCCTCCAGTAGCGTGCATAGCCTAGGTTGGCACTCAATACACACTACCATCTTCCAGTGTAGGCATCCCTTGGCCTTTTACTCTGGCATTTAAGCGGACTGCAAACTAGACCAGTGCTTTCCCCACAGGAAAGGAGAGCTGACAGGAACCCTGCACATGGCCCGTGCACTGAATAGGGAGCTTTGGGGGACTGTCCCCACTCCTTCCCCTTAAACCCCGTGAATCCTCCAAGCTTCCACATCCTGGAGGAAGTCAACGTCTGACTCGCTGTTAGTTCAGGGAGCTGTTTCTACGAGTACACCGTAGGCCCCTGGTGACTAGAGCATGTCTGCCCCAGGGACAGGTGGCCAAGGAGCTGCTATCTCCTTGGCCCACAGACTCAGGACAGGCATGCTTTCTACCCAGACTCCTTCCTAAGAGTGGAGCCTGCACCCTGCCATACACATCCCCTCCTGTCTCCTTAGCAACCAGGCTTCTGACTGTCTGAACTGGGAGCGGGTGACACTTGTATTACCACTGAACGCTGTGCCTGCCAGGGTCGTCCCTCCTGCTCTGCAACCGTTTCCAGACAAGAAGGCCAATGGCTGCTGCTCTTCTCCCCGGGCAGAGTGTTGAACCTTCCACAGATATGCTCCTGGGGTGCGCAGTGAAAAACGTGTCCCTTTCCTTAAGGCTCTTTCCATAGGCGCAAGCGCGCTTCTCTCACAGGCAGAAGGGATGCCCAGGCAAAGAGGATTTCTCTCCATGCGGGTTTAGTACACTGTGCTGAAGAGACCAGCTCAGGCAACAGAGAAATCCCTCAGACCCGACTCTGATTTCCCAAAGAATGCTGCGCTTTCCCAGAGGGGATGCCAGGGCAAAGAGGCTTTCGCTCTATGCGGTATTCTCCCATAGTGCTGCGAATACTAGGCTAAGGCAAGCAGCAACAGCAGCCCACAGAACCGACTCTGATTTCCCAGCGACTGCTATGCTTTCGCAGAGCTTTACAGCTTGGCAGGAACCGCACTTCGCTGCTGCTTCCTCAGAAAGGCTTTGGGTGTTTAGTCTGTCCCGGCAGGGAAGAAGAGCCGCGGGAGAGCTGGTGCCTCTTGGGACTTGCTTTCTCGGGCTCCTCGTTCACGCCCGGGGTTACCTTGCTATGCCGAACTAAGCAGACACAGTCCCAACCCAGCAGCAGCGTCCGTTCTTAACATGGCACTCAATGCCTATTACAATCTCGTGGGGAAGGTAAGGCTTTGCCTTTGGCTCTGGCGCTCCGGGAGGCTCAAGGTCTAGGCCATTGCCTACACCACAGGAGAGAGCTGGCGACAGGATCACTGCACATGGCCCGTGCACTGGGATGGGGAACTGTGGGGGACTGTCCACACTCTTTCCCCAGCACACCCCCTGCCACCCACATCGCTGCCACATCTTGGTGGAAGATGGCATCTGAATGCCAGTTCCATTTGTGTTGTTTCCGCGAGTTGCAGCTATGTCGCCTGGTGGGAAGCCCAAGTCTGTTCTTGGGACAGATGGCCAAGGAGATGCTGCCCCCTTTTGACCAGAGGCAAAGGACTGGCCTGCCTTCTGCCCAGACTCCTTCCTCAGCGTGGAGTACGCGCCTCTGCCCTAGTCATGCCCTCATGTCTCCTTAGCAGCCTGGCTTCCATCTCTCTGCACAGGTAGCGGGTGACACTTGTCTTGCCACCGGCCTGTGGTTCGTGCCATGGCAGGCTATCCTGCATCCCGAGGGTTTCCAGACCCCAAGGCCAACGGCTCCTTCTCTTCTCCAGGGGCGGAAGCTGCGCTTTCCCACACTTGGTTTCTCTCTCAGGCAGAGGGGATGCTAGGACTAAGCGTATTTCGCTCCATGCGGGTATCGTCCACCAAGCTGTGGAGACTAGCTCAGGCAAGCAGCAGCAGCATCCCCTAACAAAACTCTGATTTCCCAAGAAAAGCTGCGCTTTCCCAGGCGAGATGCCCAGGCAAAGAGGCTTTTGCTGAATGCGGGTTTCTCCCACCGCGAGACTGGGATCAGGCAAGCAGCCCCAGCCCGCAGAACATTTCTTAGCGAATGCTGTGCTTTCGCAAAGGCTTTGGCTTGGAGCGAACAGCACTTCACTGCTGCTTCCTCAGCAAGGCTTCAGTCGCGTCAGGGAAGCAGAGCTGCGGGAGAGCTGGTGACTCTTGGACCTTGCTTTCCCAGGCTCCAGTTCGTGTCCTGGGTTCACCCTGCCAAGCCGAACTAAGCAGACACAGCTACAACCCTCCAGTAGCGTGCATAGCCTAGGTTGGCACTCAATACACACTACCATCTTCCAGTGTAGGCATCCCTTGGCCTTTTACTCTGGCACTTAAGCGGACTGCAAACTAGACCAGTGCTTTCCCCACAGGAAAGGAGAGCTGACAGGAACCCTGCACATGGCCCGTGCACTGAATAGGGAGCTTTGGGGGACTGCCCCACTCCTTCCCCTTAAACCCCGTGAATACTCCAAGCTTCCACATCCTGGAGGAAGTCGGCGTCTGACTCGCTGTTAGTTCAAAGAGCTGTTTCTGTGAGTACACCGTAGGCCCCTGGTGACTAGAGCATGTCTGCCCCAGGGACAGGTGGCCAAGGAGCTGCTATCTCCTTGGCCCACAGACTCAGGACAGGCATGCTTTCTACCCAGACTCCTTCCTAAGAGTGGAGCCTGCACCCTGCCATACACATCCCCTCCTGTCTCCTTAGCAACCAGGCTTCTGACTGTCTGAACTGGGAGCGGGTGACACTTGTATTACCACTGAACGCTGTGCCTGCCAGGGTCGTCCCTCCTGCTCTGCAACCGTTTCCAGACAAGAAGGCCAATGGCTGCTGCTCTTCTCCCCGGGCAGAGTGTTGAACCTTCCACAGATATGCTCCTGGGGTGCGCAGTGAAAAACGTGTCCCTTTCCTTAAGGCTCTTTCCATAGGCACAAGCGCGCTTCTCTCACAGGCAGAAGGGATGCCCAGGCAAAGAGGATTTCTCTCCATGCGGGTTTAGGACACTGTGCTGAAGAGACCAGCTCAGGCAACAGGAGAATCCCTCAGACCCGACTCTGATTTCCCAAAGAATGCTGCGCTTTCCCAGAGGGGATGCCAGGGCAAAGAGGCTTTCGCTCTATGCGGTATTCTCCCATAGTGCTGCGAATACTAGGCTAAGGCAAGCAGCAACAGCAGCCCACAGAACCGACTCTGATTTCCCAGCGACTGCTATGCTTTCGCAGAGCTTTACAGCTTGGCAGGAACCGCACTTCGCTGCTGCTTCCTCAGAAAGGCTTTGGGTGTTTAGTCTGTCCCGAAAGGGAAGAAGAGCCGCGGGAAAGCTGGTGCCTCTTGGGACTTGCTTTCTCAGGCTTCTCGTTCACACCCGGGGTTACCTTGCTATGCCGAACTAAGCAGACACAGTCCCAACCCAGCAGCAGCGTCCGTTCTTAACATGGCACTCAATGCCTATTACAATCTCGTGGGTAAGGTAAGGCTTTGCCTTTGGCTCTGGCGCTCCGGCAGGCTCAAGGTCTAGGCCAGTGCCTACACCACAGGAGAGAGCTGGCGACAGGATCACTGCACATGGCCCGTGCACTGGGATGGGGAACTGTGGGGGACTGTTCACACTCTTTCCCCAGCACACCCCCTGCCACCCACATCGCTGCCACATCTTGGTGGAAGATGGCATCTGAATGCCAGTTCCATTTGTGTTGTTTCCGCGAGTTGCAGCTATGTCGCCTGGTGGGAAGCCCAAGTCTGTTCTTGGGACAGATGGCCAAGGAGATGCTGCCCCTTTTTGACCAGAGGCAAAGGACTGGCCTGCCTTCTGCCCAGACTCCTTCCTCAGTGTGGAGTACGCGCCTCTGCCCTAGTCATGCCCTCATGTCTCCTTAGCAGCCTGGCTTCCATCTCTCTGCACAGGTAGCGGGTGACACTTGTCTTGCCACCGGCCTGTGGTTCGTGCCATGGCAGGCTATCCTGCATCCCGAGTGTTTCCAGACCCCAAGGCCAACGGCTCCTTTTCTTCTCCAGGGGCGGCAGCTGCGCTTTCCCCACACTTGGTTTCTCTCTCAGGCAGAGGGGATGCTAGGACAAAGCGTATTTCGCTCCATGCGGGTATCGTCCACCAAGCTGTGGAGACTAGCTCAGGCAAGCAGCAGCAGCATCCCCTAACAAAACTCTGATTTCCCAAGGAAAGCTGCGCTTTCCCAGGCGAGATGCCCAGGCAAAGAGGCTTTTGCTGAATGCGGGTTTCTCCCACCGCGAGACTGGGATCAGGCAAGCAGCCCCAGCCCGCAGAACATTTCTTAGCGAATGCTGTGCTTTCGCAAAGGCTTTGGCTTGGAGCGAACAGCACTTCACTGCTGCTTCCTCAGCAAGGCTTCAGTCGCGTCAGGGAAGCAGAGCTGCGGGAGAGCTGGTGCCTCTTGGACCTTGCTTTCCCAGGCTCCAGTTCGTGTCCTGGGTTCACCCTGCCAAGCCGAACTAAGCAGACACAGCTACAACCCTCCAGTAGCGTGCATAGCCTAGGTTGGCACTCAATACACACTACCATCTTCCAGTGTAGGCATCCCTTGGCCTTTTACTCTGGCACTTAAGCGGACTGCAAACTAGACCAGTGCTTTCCCCACAGGAAAGGAGAGCTGACAGGAACCCTGCACATGGCCCGTGCACTGAATAGGGAGCTTTGGGGGACTGTCCCCACTCCTTCCCCTTAAACCCCGTGAATACTCCAAGCTTCCACATCCTGGAGGAAGTCGGCGTCTGACTCGCTGTTAGTTCAAAGAGCTGTTTCTGTGAGTACACCGTAGGCCCCTGGTGACTAGAGCATGTCTGCCCCAGGGACAGGTGGCCAAGGAGCTGCTATCTCCTTGGCCCACAGACTCAGGACAGGCATGCTTTCTACCCAGACTCCTTCCTAAGAGTGGAGCCTGCACCCTGCCATACACATCCCCTGCTGTCTCCTTAGCAACCAGGCTTCTGACTGTCTGAACTGGGAGCGGGTGACACTTGTATTACCACTGAACGCTGTGCCTGCCAGGGTCGTCCCTCCTGCTCTGCAACCGTTTCCAGACAAGAAGGCCAATGGCTGCTGCTCTTCTCCCCGGGCAGAGTGTTGAACCTTCCACAGATATGCTCCTGGGGTGCGCAGTGAAAAACGTGTCCCTTTCCTTAAGGCTCTTTCCATAGGCACAAGCGCGCTTCTCTCACAGGCAGAAGGGATGCCCAGGCAAAGAGGATTTCTCTCCATGCGGGTTTAGTACACTGTGCTGAAGAGACCAGCTCAGGCAACAGGAGAATCCCTCAGACCCGACTCTGATTTCCCAAAGAATGCTGCGCTTTCCCAGAGGGGATGCCAGGGCAAAGAGGCTTTCGCTCTATGCGGTATTCTCCCATAGTGCTGCGAATACTAGGCTAAGGCAAGCAGCAACAGCAGCCCACAGAACCGACTCTGATTTCCCAGCGACTGCTATGCTTTCGCAGAGCTTTACAGCTTGGCAGGAACCGCACTTCGCTGCTGCTTCCTCAGAAAGGCTTTGGGTGTTTAGTCTGTCCCGAAAGGGAAGAAGAGCCGCGGGAAAGCTGGTGCCTCTTGGGACTTGCTTTCTCAGGCTTCTCGTTCACACCCGGGGTTACCTTGCTATGCCGAACTAAGCAGACACAGTCCCAACCCAGCAGCAGCGTCCGTTCTTAACATGGCACTCAATGCCTATTACAATCTCGTGGGTAAGGTAAGGCTTTGCCTTTGGCTCTGGCGCTCCGGCAGGCTCAAGGTCTAGGCCAGTGCCTACACCACAGGAGAGAGCTGGCGACAGGATCACTGCACATGGCCCGTGCACTGGGATGGGGAACTGTGGGGGACTGTTCACACTCTTTCCCCAGCACACCCCCTGCCACCCACATCGCTGCCACATCTTGGTGGAAGATGGCATCTGAATGCCAGTTCCATTTGTGTTGTTTCCGCGAGTTGCAGCTATGTCGCCTGGTGGGAAGCCCAAGTCTGTTCTTGGGACAGATGGCCAAGGAGATGCTGCCCCTTTTTGACCAGAGGCAAAGGACTGGCCTGCCTTCTGCCCAGACTCCTTCCTCAGTGTGGAGTACGCGCCTCTGCCCTAGTCATGCCCTCATGTCTCCTTAGCAGCCTGGCTTCCATCTCTCTGCACAGGTAGCGGGTGACACTTGTCTTGCCACCGGCCTGTGGTTCGTGCCATGGCAGGCTATCCTGCATCCCGAGTGTTTCCAGACCCCAAGGCCAACGGCTCCTTTTCTTCTCCAGGGGCGGCAGCTGCGCTTTCCCCACACTTGGTTTCTCTCTCAGGCAGAGGGGATGCTAGGACAAAGCGTATTTCGCTCCATGCGGGTATCGTCCACCAAGCTGTGGAGACTAGCTCAGGCAAGCAGCAGCAGCATCCGCTAACAAAACTCTGATTTCCCAAGGAAAGCTGCGCTTTCCCAGGCGAGATGCCCAGGCAAAGAGGCTTTTGCTGAATGCGGGTTTCTCCCACCGCGAGACTGGGATCAGGCAAGCAGCCCCAGCCCGCAGAACATTTCTTAGGGAATGCTGTGCTTTCGCAAAGGCTTTGGCTTGGAGCGAACAGCACTTCACTGCTGCTTCCTCAGCAAGGCTTCAGTCGCGTCAGGGAAGCAGAGCTGCGGGAGAGCTGGTGACTCTTGGACCTTGCTTTCCCAGGCTCCAGTTCGTGTCCTGGGTTCACCCTGCCAAGCCGAACTAAGCAGACACAGCTACAACCCTCCAGTAGCGTGCATAGCCTAGGTTGGCACTCAATACACACTACCATCTTCCAGTGTAGGCATCCCTTGGCCTTTTACTCTGGCACTTAAGCGGACTGCAAACTAGGCCAGTGCTTTCCCCACAGGAAAGGAGCGCTGACAGGAACCCTGCACATGGCCCGTGCACTGAATAGGGAGCTTTGGGGGACTGTCCCCACTCCTTCCCCTTAAACCCCGTGAATCCTCCAAGCTTCCACATCCTGGAGGAAGTCGGCGTCTGACTCGCTGTTAGTTCAGGGAGCTGTTTCTGCGAGTACACCGTAGGCCCCTGGTGACTAGAGCATGTCTGCCCCAGGGACAGGTGGCCAAGGAGCTGCTATCTCCTTGGCCCACAGACTCAGGACAGGCATGCTTTCTACCCAGACTCCTTCCTAAGAGTGGAGCCTGCACCCTGCCATACACATCCCCTGCTGTCTCCTTAGCAACCAGGCTTCTGACTGTCTGAACTGGGAGCGGGTGACACTTGTATTACCACTGAACGCTGTGCCTGCCAGGGTCGTCCCTCCTGCTTTGCAACCGTTTCCAGACAAGAAGGCCAATGGCTGCTGCTCTTCTCCCCGGGCAGAGTGTTGAACCTTCCACAGATATGCTCCTGGGGTGCGCAGTGAAAAACGTGTCCCTTTCCTTAAGGCTCTTTCCATAGGCGCAAGCGCGCTTCTCTCACAGGCAGAAGGGATGCCCAGGCAAAGAGGATTTCTCTCCATGCGGGTTTAGTACACTGTGCTGAAGAGACCAGCTCAGGCAACAGGAGAATCCCTCAGACCCGACTCTGATTTCCCAAAGAATGCTGCGCTTTCCCAGAGGGGATGCCAGGGCAAAGAGGCTTTCGCTCTATGCGGTATTCTCCCATAGTGCTGCGAATACTAGGCTAAGGCAAGCAGCAACAGCAGCCCACAGAACCGACTCTGATGTCCCAGCGACTGCTATGCTTTCGCAGAGCTTTACAGCTTGGCAGGAACCGCACTTCGCTGCTGCTTCCTCAGAAAGGCTTTGGGTGTTTAGTCTGTCCCGGCAGGGAAGAAGAGCCGCGGGAGAGCTGGTGCCTCTTGGGAATTGCTTTCTCGGGCTCCTCGTTCACGCCCGGGGTTACATTGCTATGCCGAACTAGGCAGACACAGTCCCAACCCAGCAGCAGCGTCCGTTCTTAACATGGCACTCAATGCCTATTACAATCTCGTGGGGAAGGTAAGGCTTTGCCTTTGGCTCTGGCGCTCCGGCAGGCTCAAGGTCTAGGCCATTGCCTACACCACAGGAGAGAGCTGGCGACAGGATCACTGCACATGGCCCGTGCACTGGGATGGGGAACTGTGGGGGACTGTCCACACTCTTTCCCCAGCACACCCCCTGCCACCCACATCGCTGCCACATCTTGGTGGAAGATGGCATCTGAATGCCAGTTCCATTTGTGTTGTTTCCGCGAGTTGCAGCTATGTCGCCTGGTGGGAAGCCCAAGTCTGTTCTTGGGACAGATGGCCAAGGAGATGCTGTCCCTTTTTGACCAGAGGCAAAGGACTGGCCTGCCTTCTGCCCAGACTCCTTCCTCAGCGTGGAGTACGCGCCTCTGCCCTAGTCATGCCCTCATGTCTACCTAGCAGCCTGGCTTCCATCTCTCTGCACAGGTAGCGGGTGACACTTGTCTTGCCACCGGCCTGTGGTTCGTGCCATGGCAGGCTATCCTGCATCCCGAGGGTTTCCAGACCCCAAGGCCAACGGCTCCTTCTCTTCTCCAGGGGCGGCAGCTGCGCCTTTTCCACACTTGCCTTGTCTCTCAGGCAGAGGGGATGCTAGGGAAACGGGTATTTCGCTCCATGCGGGTATCGTCCACCAAGCTGTGGAGACTAGCTCAGGCAAGCAGCAGCAGCATCCCCTAACAAAACTCTGATTTCCCAAGGAAAGCTGCGCTTTCCCAGGCGAGATGCCCAGGCAAAGAGGCTTTTCCTGAATGCGGGTTTCTCCCACCGCGAGGCTGGGATCAGGCAAGCAGCCCCAGCCCGCAGAACATTTCTTAGCGAATGCTGTGCTTTCGCAAAGGCTTTGGCTTGGAGCGAACAGCACTTCACTGCTGCTTCCTCAGCAAGGCTTCAGTCGCGTCAGGGAAGCAGAGCTGCGGGAGAGCTGGTGACTCTTGGACCTTGCTTTCCCAGGCTCCAGTTCGTGTCCTGGGTTCACCCTGCCAAGCCGAACTAAGCAGACACAGCTACAACCCTCCAGTAGCGTGCATAGCCTTGGTTGGCACTCAATACACACTACCATCTTCCAGTGTAGGCATCCCTTGGCCTTTTACTCTGGCACTTAATCGGACTGCAAACTAGACCAGTGCTTTCCCCACAGGAAAGGAGAGCTGACAGGAACCCTGCACATGGCCCGTGCACTGAATAGGGAGCTTTGGGGGACTGTCCCCACTCCTTCCGCTTAAACCCCGTGAATACTCCAAGCTTCCACATCCTGGAGGAAGTCGGCGTCTGACTCGCTGTTAGTTCAGGGAGCTGTTTCTGCGAGTACACCGTAGGCCCCTGGTGACTAGAGCATGTCTGCCCCAGGGACAGGTGGCCAAGGAGCTGCTATCTCCTTGGCCCACAGACTCAGGACAGGCATGCTTTCTACCCAGACTCCTTCCTAAGAGTGGAGCCTGCACCCTGCCATACACATCCCCTGCTGTCTCCTTAGCAACCAGGCTTCTGACTGTCTGAACTGGGAGCGGGTGACACTTGTATTACCACTGAACGCTGTGCCTGCCAGGGTCGTCCCTCCTGCTTTGCAACCGTTTCCAGACAAGAAGGCCAATGGCTGCTGCTCTTCTCCCCGGGCAGAGTGTTGAACCTTCCACAGATATGCTCCTGGGGTGCGCAGTGAAAAACGTGTCCCTTTCCTTAAGGCTCTTTCCATAGGCGCAAGCGCGCTTCTCTCACAGGCAGAAGGGATGCCCAGGCAAAGAGGATTTCTCTCCATGCGGGTTTAGTACACTGTGCTGAAGAGACCAGCTCAGGCAACAGGAGAATCCCTCAGACCCGACTCTGATTTCCCAAAGAATGCTGCGCTTTCCCAGAGGGGATGCCAGGGCAAAGAGGCTTTCGCTCTATGCGGTATTCTCCCATAGTGCTGCGAATACTAGGCTAAGGCAAGCAGCAACAGCAGCCCACAGAACCGACTCTGATGTCCCAGCGACTGCTATGCTTTCGCAGAGCTTTACAGCTTGGCAGGAACCGCACTTCGCTGCTGCTTCCTCAGAAAGGTTTTGGGTGTTTAGTCTGTCCCGACAGGGAAGAAGAGCCGCGGGAGAGCTGGTGCCTCTTGGGACTTGCTTTCTCGGGCTCCTCGTTCACGCCCGGGGTTACCTTGCTATGCCGAACTAAGCAGACACAGTCCCAACCCAGCAGCAGCGTCCGTTCTTAACATGGCACTCAATGCCTATTACAATCTCGTGGGTAAGGTAAGGCTTTGCCTTTGGCTCTGGCGCTCCGGCAGGCTCAAGGTCTAGGCCAGTGCCTACACCACAGGAGAGAGCTGGCGACAGGATCACTGCACATGGCCCGTGCACTGGGATGGGGAACTGTGGGGGACTGTCCACACTCTTTCCCCAGCACACCCCCTGCCACCCACATCGCTGCCACATCTTGGTGGAAGATGGCATCTGAATGCCAGTTCCATTTGTGTTGTTTCCGCGAGTTGCAGCTATGTCGCCTGGTGGGAAGCCCAAGTCTGTTCTTGGGACAGATGGCCAAGGAGATGCTGCACCTTTTTGACCAGAGGCAAAGGACTGGCCTGCCCTTCTGCCCAGACACCTTCCTCAGCGTGGAGTACGCGCCTCTGCCCTAGTCATGCCCTCATGTCTCCTTAGCAGCCTGGCTTCCATCTCTCTGCACAGGTAGCGGGTGACACTTGTCTTGCCACCGGCCTGTGGTTCGTGCCATGGCAGGCTATCCTGCATCCCGAGGGTTTCCAGACCCCAAGGCCAACGGCTCCTTTTCTTCTCCAGGGGCGGCAGTTGCGCTTTCCCCTCACTTGGTTTCTCTCTCAGGCAGAGGGGATGCTAGGACAAAGCGTATTTCGCTCCATGCGGGTATCGTCCACCAAGCTGTGGAGACTAGCTCAGGCAAGCAGAAGCAGCATCCCCTAAAAAAAACTCTGATTTCCCAAGGAAAGCTGCGCTTTCCCAGGCGAGATGCCCAGGCAAAGAGGCTTTTGCTGAATGCGGGTTTCTCCCACCGCGAGGCTGGGATCAGGCAAGCAGCCCCAGCCCGCAGAACATTTCTTAGCGAATGCTGTGCTTTCGCAAAGGCTTTGGCTTGGAGCGAACAGCACTTCACTGCTGCTTCCTCAGCAAGGCTTCAGTCGCGTCAGGGAAGCAGAGCTGCGGGAGAGCTGGTGCCTCTTGGACCTTGCTTTCCCAGGCTCCAGTTCGTGTCCTGGGTTCACCCTGCCAAGCCGAACTAAGCAGACACAGCTACAACCCTCCAGTAGCGTGCATAGCCTAGGTTGGCACTCAATACACACTACCATCTTCCAGTGTAGGCATCCCTTGGCCTTTTACTCTGGCATTTAAGCGGACTGCAAACTAGACCAGTGCTTTCCCCACAGGAAAGGAGAGCTGACAGGAACCCTGCACATGGCCCGTGCACTGAATAGGGAGCTTTGGGGGACTGTCCCCACTCCTTCCCCTTAAACCCCGTGAATCCTCCAAGCTTCCACATCCTGGAGGAAGTCAACGTCTGACTCGCTGTTAGTTCAGGGAGCTGTTTCTACGAGTACACCGTAGGCCCCTGGTGACTAGAGCATGTCTGCCCCAGGGACAGGTGGCCAAGGAGCTGCTATCTCCTTGGCCCACAGACTCAGGACAGGCATGCTTTCTACCCAGACTCCTTCCTAAGAGTGGAGCCTGCACCCTGCCATACACATCCCCTCCTGTCTCCTTAGCAACCAGGCTTCTGACTGTCTGAACTGGGAGCGGGTGACACTTGTATTACCACTGAACGCTGTGCCTGCCAGGGTCGTCCCTCCTGCTCTGCAACCGTTTCCAGACAAGAAGGCCAATGGCTGCTGCTCTTCTCCCCGGGCAGAGTGTTGAACCTTCCACAGATATGCTCCTGGGG
Organism: Mustela nivalis; assembly: GCF_964662115.1. NCBI lineage: Eukaryota > Metazoa > Chordata > Mammalia > Carnivora > Mustelidae > Mustela > Mustela nivalis. The sequence goes on along the minus strand of NW_028134351.1, from coordinate 13,128 downwards.
TGCGCAGTGAAAAACGTGTCCCTTTCCTTAAGGCTCTTTCCATAGGCGCAAGCGCGCTTCTCTCACAGGCAGAAGGGATGCCCAGGCAAAGAGGATTTCTCTCCATGCGGGTTTAGTACACTGTGCTGAAGAGACCAGCTCAGGCAACAGAGAAATCCCTCAGACCCGACTCTGATTTCCCAAAGAATGCTGCGCTTTCCCAGAGGGGATGCCAGGGCAAAGAGGCTTTCGCTCTATGCGGTATTCTCCCATAGTGCTGCGAATACTAGGCTAAGGCAAGCAGCAACAGCAGCCCACAGAACCGACTCTGATTTCCCAGCGACTGCTATGCTTTCGCAGAGCTTTACAGCTTGGCAGGAACCGCACTTCGCTGCTGCTTCCTCAGAAAGGCTTTGGGTGTTTAGTCTGTCCCGGCAGGGAAGAAGAGCCGCGGGAGAGCTGGTGCCTCTTGGGACTTGCTTTCTCGGGCTCCTCGTTCACGCCCGGGGTTACCTTGCTATGCCGAACTAAGCAGACACAGTCCCAACCCAGCAGCAGCGTCCGTTCTTAACATGGCACTCAATGCCTATTACAATCTCGTGGGGAAGGTAAGGCTTTGCCTTTGGCTCTGGCGCTCCGGCAGGCTCAAGGTCTAGGCCATTGCCTACACCACAGGAGAGAGCTGGCGACAGGATCACTGCACATGGCCCGTGCACTGGGATGGGGAACTGTGGGGGACTGTCCACACTCTTTCCCCAGCACACCCCCTGCCACCCACATCGCTGCCACATCTTGGTGGAAGATGGCATCTGAATGCCAGTTCCATTTGTGTTGTTTCCGCGAGTTGCAGCTATGTCGCCTGGTGGGAAGCCCAAGTCTGTTCTTGGGACAGATGGCCAAGGAGATGCTGCCCCCTTTTGACCAGAGGCAAAGGACTGGCCTGCCTTCTGCCCAGACTCCTTCCTCAGCGTGGAGTACGCGCCTCTGCCCTAGTCATGCCCTCATGTCTCCTTAGCAGCCTGGCTTCCATCTCTCTGCACAGGTAGCGGGTGACACTTGTCTTGCCACCGGCCTGTGGTTCGTGCCATGGCAGGCTATCCTGCATCCCGAGGGTTTCCAGACCCCAAGGCCAACGGCTCCTTCTCTTCTCCAGGGGCGGCAGCTGCGCTTTCCCACACTTGGTTTCTCTCTCAGGCAGAGGGGATGCTAGGACTAAGCGTATTTCGCTCCATGCGGGTATCGTCCACCAAGCTGTGGAGACTAGCTCAGGCAAGCAGCAGCAGCATCCCCTAACAAAACTCTGATTTCCCAAGAAAAGCTGCGCTTTCCCAGGCGAGATGCCCAGGCAAAGAGGCTTTTGCTGAATGCGGGTTTCTCCCACCGCGAGACTGGGATCAGGCAAGCAGCCCCAGCCCGCAGAACATTTCTTAGCGAATGCTGTGCTTTCGCAAAGGCTTTGGCTTGGAGCGAACAGCACTTCACTGCTGCTTCCTCAGCAAGGCTTCAGTCGCGTCAGGGAAGCAGAGCTGCGGGAGAGCTGGTGACTCTTGGACCTTGCTTTCCCAGGCTCCAGTTCGTGTCCTGGGTTCACCCTGCCAAGCCGAACTAAGCAGACACAGCTACAACCCTCCAGTAGCGTGCATAGCCTAGGTTGGCACTCAATACACACTACCATCTTCCAGTGTAGGCATCCCTTGGCCTTTTACTCTGGCACTTAAGCGGACTGCAAACTAGACCAGTGCTTTCCCCACAGGAAAGGAGAGCTGACAGGAACCCTGCACATGGCCCGTGCACTGAATAGGGAGCTTTGGGGGACTGCCCCACTCCTTCCCCTTAAACCCCGTGAATCCTCCAAGCTTCCACATCCTGGAGGAAATCGGCGTCTGACTCGCTGTTAGTTCAGGGAGCTGTTTCTGTGAGTACACCGTAGGCCCCTGGTGACTAGAGCATGTCTGCCCCAGGGACAGGTGGCCAAGGAGCTGCTATCTCCTTGGCCCACAGACTCAGGACAGGCATGCTTTCTACCCAGACTCCTTCCTAAGAGTGGAGCCTGCACCCTGCCATACACATCCCCTGCTGTCTCCTTAGCAACCAGGCTTCTGACTGTCTGAACTGGGAGCGGGTGACACTTGTATTACCACTGAACGCTGTGCCTGCCAGGGTCGTCCCTCCTGCTCTGCAACCGTTTCCAGACAAGAAGGCCAATGGCTGCTGCTCTTCTCCCCGGGCAGAGTGTTGAACCTTCCACAGATATGCTCCTGGGGTGCGCAGTGAAAAACGTGTCCCTTTCCTTAAGGCTCTTTCCATAGGCACAAGCGCGCTTCTCTCACAGGCAGAAGGGATGCCCAGGCAAAGAGGATTTCTCTCCATGCGGGTTTAGTACACTGTGCTGAAGAGACCAGCTCAGGCAACAGGAGAATCCCTCAGACCCGACTCTGATTTCCCAAAGAATGCTGCGCTTTCCCAGAGGGGATGCCAGGGCAAAGAGGCTTTCGCTCTATGCGGTATTCTCCCATAGTGCTGCGAATACTAGGCTAAGGCAAGCAGCAACAGCAGCCCACAGAACCGACTCTGATTTCCCAGCGACTGCTATGCTTTCGCAGAGCTTTACAGCTTGGCAGGAACCGCACTTCGCTGCTGCTTCCTCAGAAAGGCTTTGGGTGTTTAGTCTGTCCCGAAAGGGAAGAAGAGCCGCGGGAAAGCTGGTGCCTCTTGGGACTTGCTCTCTCAGGCTTCTCGTTCACACCCGGGGTTACCTTGCTATGCCGAACTAAGCAGACACAGTCCCAACCCAGCAGCAGCGTCCGTTCTTAACATGGCACTCAATGCCTATTACAATCTCGTGGGTAAGGTAAGGCTTTGCCTTTGGCTCTGGCGCTCCGGCAGGCTCAAGGTCTAGGCCAGTGCCTACACCACAGGAGAGAGCTGGCGACAGGATCACTGCACATGGCCCGTGCACTGGGATGGGGAACTGTGGGGGACTGTTCACACTCTTTCCCCAGCACACCCCCTGCCACCCACATCGCTGCCACATCTTGGTGGAAGATGGCATCTGAATGCCAGTTCCATTTGTGTTGTTTCCGCGAGTTGCAGCTATGTCGCCTGGTGGGAAGCCCAAGTCTGTTCTTGGGACAGATGGCCAAGGAGATGCTGCCCCTTTTTGACCAGAGGCAAAGGACTGGCCTGCCTTCTGCCCAGACTCCTTCCTCAGTGTGGAGTACGCGCCTCTGCCCTAGTCATGCCCTCATGTCTCCTTAGCAGCCTGGCTTCCATCTCTCTGCACAGGTAGCGGGTGACACTTGTCTTGCCACCGGCCTGTGGTTCGTGCCATGGCAGGCTATCCTGCATCCCGAGTGTTTCCAGACCCCAAGGCCAACGGCTCCTTTTCTTCTCCAGGGGCGGCAGCTGCGCTTTCCCCACACTTGGTTTCTCTCTCAGGCAGAGGGGATGCTAGGACAAAGCGTATTTCGCTCCATGCGGGTATCGTCCACCAAGCTGTGGAGACTAGCTCAGGCAAGCAGCAGCAGCATCCCCTAACAAAACTCTGATTTCCCAAGGAAACCTGCGCTTTCCCAGGCGAGATGCCCAGGCAAAGAGGCTTTTGCTGAATGCGGGTTTCTCCCACCGCGAGACTGGGATCAGGCAAGCAGCCCCAGCCCGCAGAACATTTCTTAGGGAATGCTGTGCTTTCGCAAAGGCTTTGGCTTGGAGCGAACAGCACTTCACTGCTGCTTCCTCAGCAAGGCTTCAGTCGCGTCAGGGAAGCAGAGCTGCGGGAGAGCTGGTGACTCTTGGACCTTGCTTTCCCAGGCTCCAGTTCGTGTCCTGGGTTCACCCTGCCAAGCCGAACTAAGCAGACACAGCTACAACCCTCCAGTAGCGTGCATAGCCTAGGTTGGCACTCAATACACACTACCATCTTCCAGTGTAGGCATCCCTTGGCCTTTTACTCTGGCACTTAAGCGGACTGCAAACTAGACCAGTGCTTTCCCCACAGGAAAGGAGAGCTGACAGGAACCCTGCACATGGCCCGTGCACTGAATAGGGAGCTTTGGGGGACTGTCCCCACTCCTTCCCCTTAAACCCCGTCAATCCTCCAAGCTTCCACATCCTGGAGGAAATCAACGTCTGACTCGCTGTTAGTTCAGGGAGCTGTTTCTACGAGTACACCGTAGGCCCCTGGTGACTAGAGCATGTCTGCCCCAGGGACAGGTGGCCAAGGAGCTGCTATCTCCTTGGCCCACAGACTCAGGACAGGCATGCTTTCTACCCAGACTCCTTCCTAAGAGTGGAGCCTGCACCCTGCCATACACATCCCCTGCTGTCTCCTTAGCAACCAGGCTTCTGACTGTCTGAACTGGGAGCGGGTGACACTTGTATTACCACTGAACGCTGTGCCTGCCAGGGTCGTCCCTCCTGCTTTGCAACCGTTTCCAGACAAGAAGGCCAATGGCTGCTGCTCTTCTCCCCGGGCAGAGTGTTGAACCTTCCACAGATATGCTCCTGGGGTGCGCAGTGAAAAACGTGTCCCTTTCCTTAAGGCTCTTTCCATAGGCGCAAGCGCGCTTCTCTCACAGGCAGAAGGGATGCCCAGGCAAAGAGGATTTCTCTCCATGCGGGTTTAGTACACTGTGCTGAAGAGACCAGCTCAGGCAACAGGAGAATCCCTCAGACCCGACTCTGATTTCCCAAAGAATGCTGCGCTTTCCCAGAGGGGATGCCAGGGCAAAGAGGCTTTCGCTCTATGCGGTATTCTCCCATAGTGCTGCGAATACTAGGCTAAGGCAAGCAGCAACAGCAGCCCACAGAACCGACTCTGATGTCCCAGCGACTGCTATGCTTTCGCAGAGCTTTACAGCTTGGCAGGAACCGCACTTCGCTGCTGCTTCCTCAGAAAGGCTTTGGGTGTTTAGTCTGTCCCGGCAGGGAAGAAGAGCCGCGGGAGAGCTGGTGCCTCTTGGGACTTGCTTTCTCGGGCTCCTCGTTCACGCCCGGGGTTACCTTGCTATGCCGAACTAAGCAGACACAGTCCCAACCCAGCAGCAGCGTCCGTTCTTAACATGGCACTCAATGCCTATTACAATCTCGTGGGGAAGGTAAGGCTTTGCCTTTGGCTCTGGCGCTCCGGCAGGCTCAAGGTCTAGGCCATTGCCTACACCACAGGAGAGAGCTGGCGACAGGATCACTGCACATGGCCCGTGCACTGGGATGGGGAACTGTGGGGGACTGTCCACACTCTTTCCCCAGCACACCCCCTGCCACCCACATCGCTGCCACATCTTGGTGGAAGATGGCATCTGAATGCCAGTTCCATTTGTGTTGTTTCCGCGAGTTGCAGCTATGTCGCCTGGTGGGAAGCCCAAGTCTGTTCTTGGGACAGATGGCCAAGGAGATGCTGTCCCTTTTTGACCAGAGGCAAAGGACTGGCCTGCCTTCTGCCCAGACTCCTTCCTCAGCGTGGAGTACGCGCCTCTGCCCTAGTCATGCCCTCATGTCTACCTAGCAGCCTGGCTTCCATCTCTCTGCACAGGTAGCGGGTGACACTTGTCTTGCCACCGGCCTGTGGTTCGTGCCATGGCAGGCTATCCTGCATCCCGAGGGTTTCCAGACCCCAAGGCCAACGGCTCCTTCTCTTCTCCAGGGGCGGCAGCTGCGCCTTTTCCACACTTGCCTTGTCTCTCAGGCAGAGGGGATGCTAGGGAAACGGGTATTTCGCTCCATGCGGGTATCGTCCACCAAGCTGTGGAGACTACCTCAGGCAAGCAGCAGCAGCATCCCCTAACAAAACTCTGATTTCCCAAGGAAAGCTGCGCTTTCCCAGGCGAGATGCCCAGGCAAAGAGGCTTTTCCTGAATGCGGGTTTCTCCCACCGCGAGACTGGGATCAGGCAAGCAGCCCCAGCCCGCAGAACATTTCTTAGCGAATGCTGTGCTTTCGCAAAGGCTTTGGCTTGGAGCGAACAGCACTTCACTGCTGCTTCCTCAGCAAGGCTTCAGTCGCGTCAGGGAAGCAGAGCTGCGGGAGAGCTGGTGCCTCTTGGACCTTGCTTTCCCAGGCTCCAGTTCGTGTCCTGGGTTCACCCTGCCAAGCCGAACTAAGCAGACACAGCTACAACCCTCCAGTAGCGTGCATAGCCTAGGTTGGCACTCAATACACACTACCATCTTCCAGTGTAGGCATCCCTTGGCCTTTTACTCTGGCATTTAAGCGGACTGCAAACTAGACCAGTGCTTTCCCCACAGGAAAGGAGAGCTGACAGGAACCCTGCACATGGCCCGTGCACTGAATAGGGAGCTTTGGGGGACTGTCCCCACTCCTTCCCCTTAAACCCCGTGAATCCTCCAAGCTTCCACATCCTGGAGGAAGTCAACGTCTGACTCGCTGTTAGTTCAGGGAGCTGTTTCTACGAGTACACCGTAGGCCCCTGGTGACTAGAGCATGTCTGCCCCAGGGACAGGTGGCCAAGGAGCTGCTATCTCCTTGGCCCACAGACTCAGGACAGGCATGCTTTCTACCCAGACTCCTTCCTAAGAGTGGAGCCTGCACCCTGCCATACACATCCCCTCCTGTCTCCTTAGCAACCAGGCTTCTGACTGTCTGAACTGGGAGCGGGTGACACTTGTATTACCACTGAACGCTGTGCCTGCCAGGGTCGTCCCTCCTGCTCTGCAACCGTTTCCAGACAAGAAGGCCAATGGCTGCTGCTCTTCTCCCCGGGCAGAGTGTTGAACCTTCCACAGATATGCTCCTGGGGTGCGCAGTGAAAAACGTGTCCCTTTCCTTAAGGCTCTTTCCATAGGCGCAAGCGCGCTTCTCTCACAGGCAGAAGGGATGCCCAGGCAAAGAGGATTTCTCTCCATGCGGGTTTAGTACACTGTGCTGAAGAGACCAGCTCAGGCAACAGGAGAATCCCTCAGACCCGACTCTGATTTCCCAAAGAATGCTGCGCTTTCCCAGAGGGGATGCCAGGGCAAAGAGGCTTTCGCTCTATGCGGTATTCTCCCATAGTGCTGCGAATACTAGGCTAAGGCAAGCAGCAACAGCAGCCCACAGAACCGACTCTGATTTCCCAGCGACTGCTATGCTTTCGCAGAGCTTTACAGCTTGGCAGGAACCGCACTTCGCTGCTGCTTCCTCAGAAAGGCTTTGGGTGTTTAGTCTGTCCCGGCAGGGAAGAAGAGCCGCGGGAGAGCTGGTGCCTCTTGGGACGTGCTTTCTCGGGCTCCTCGTTCACGCCCGGGGTTACCTTGCTATGCCGAACTAAGCAGACACAGTCCCAACCCAGCAGCAGCGTCCGTTCTTAACATGGCACTCAATGCCTATTACAATCTCGTGGGGAAGGTAAGGCTTTGCCTTTGGCTCTGGCGCTCCGGGAGGCTCAAGGTCTAGGCCATTGCCTACACCACAGGAGAGAGCTGGCGACAGGATCACTGCACATGGCCCGTGCACTGGGATGGGGAACTGTGGGGGACTGTCCACACTCTTTCCCCAGCACACCCCCTGCCACCCACATCGCTGCCACATCTTGGTGGAAGATGGCATCTGAATGCCAGTTCCATTTGTGTTGTTTCCGCGAGTTGCAGCTATGTCGCCTGGTGGGAAGCCCAAGTCTGTTCTTGGGACGGATGGCCAAGGAGATGCTGCCCCCTTTTGACCAGAGGCAAAGGACTGGCCTGCCTTCTGCCCAGACTCCTTCCTCAGCGTGGAGTACGCGCCTCTGCCCTAGTCATGCCCTCATGTCTCCCTAGCAGCCTGGCTTCCATCTCTCTGCACAGGTAGCGGGTGACACTTGTCTTGCCACCGGCCTGTGGTTCGTGCCATGGCAGGCTATCCTGCATCCCGAGGGTTTCCAGACCCCAAGGCCAACGGCTCCTTCTCTTCTCCAGGGGCGGCAGCTGCGCTTTCCCACACTTGGTTTCTCTCTCAGGCAGAGGGGATGCTAGGACTAAGCGTATTTCGCTCCATGCGGGTATCGTCCACCAAGCTGTGGAGACTAGCTCAGGCAAGCAGCAGCAGCATCCCCTAACAAAACTCTGATTTCCCAAGAAAAGCTGCGCTTTCCCAGGCGAGATGCCCAGGCAAAGAGGCTTTTGCTGAATGCGGGTTTCTCCCACCGCGAGACTGGGATCAGGCAAGCAGCCCCAGCCCGCAGAACATTTCTTAGCGAATGCTGTGCTTTCCCAAAGGCTTTGGCTTGGAGCGAACAGCACTTCACTGCTGCTTCCTCAGCAAGGCTTCAGTCGCGTCAGGGAAGCAGAGCTGCGGGAGAGCTGGTGCCTCTTGGACCTTGCTTTCCCAGGCTCCAGTTCGTGTCCTGGGTTCACCCTGCCAAGCCGAACTAAGCAGACACAGCTACAACCCTCCAGTAGCGTGCATAGCCTAGGTTGGCACTCAATACACACTACCATCTTCCAGTGTAGGCATCCCTTGGCCTTTTACTCTGGCACTTAAGCGGACTGCAAACTAGACCAGTGCTTTCCCCACAGGAAAGGAGAGCTGACAGGAACCCTGCACATGGCCCGTGCACTGAATAGGGAGCTTTGGGGGACTGCCCCACTCCTTCCCCTTAAACCCCGTGAATACTCCAAGCTTCCACATCCTGGAGGAAGTCGGCGTCTGACTCGCTGTTAGTTCAAAGAGCTGTTTCTGTGAGTACACCGTAGGCCCCTGGTGACTAGAGCATGTCTGCCCCAGGGACAGGTGGCCAAGGAGCTGCTATCTCCTTGGCCCACAGACTCAGGACAGGCATGCTTTCTACCCAGACTCCTTCCTAAGAGTGGAGCCTGCACCCTGCCATACACATCCCCTGCTGTCTCCTTAGCAACCAGGCTTCTGACTGTCTGAACTGGGAGCGGGTGACACTTGTATTACCACTGAACGCTGTGCCTGCCAGGGTCGTCCCTCCTGCTCTGCAACCGTTTCCAGACAAGAAGGCCAATGGCTGCTGCTCTTCTCCCCGGGCAGAGTGTTGAACCTTCCACAGATATGCTCCTGGGGTGCGCAGTGAAAAACGTGTCCCTTTCCTTAAGGCTCTTTCCATAGGCACAAGCGCGCTTCTCTCACAGGCAGAAGGGATGCCCAGGCAAAGAGGATTTCTCTCCATGCGGGTTTAGTACACTGTGCTGAAGAGACCAGCTCAGGCAACAGGAGAATCCCTCAGACCCGACTCTGATTTCCCAAAGAATGCTGCGCTTTCCCAGAGGGGATGCCAGGGCAAAGAGGCTTTCGCTCTATGCGGTATTCTCCCATAGTGCTGCGAATACTAGGCTAAGGCAAGCAGCAACAGCAGCCCACAGAACCGACTCTGATTTCCCAGCGACTGCTATGCTTTCGCAGAGCTTTACAGCTTGGCAGGAACCGCACTTCGCTGCTGCTTCCTCAGAAAGGCTTTGGGTGTTTAGTCTGTCCCGAAAGGGAAGAAGAGCCGCGGGAAAGCTGGTGCCTCTTGGGACTTGCTCTCTCAGGCTTCTCGTTCACACCCGGGGTTACCTTGCTATGCCGAACTAAGCAGACACAGTCCCAACCCAGCAGCAGCGTCCGTTCTTAACATGGCACTCAATGCCTATTACAATCTCGTGGGTAAGGTAAGGCTTTGCCTTTGGCTCTGGCGCTCCGGCAGGCTCAAGGTCTAGGCCAGTGCCTACACCACAGGAGAGAGCTGGCGACAGGATCACTGCACATGGCCCGTGCACTGGGATGGGGAACTGTGGGGGACTGTTCACACTCTTTCCCCAGCACACCCCCTGCCACCCACATCGCTGCCACATCTTGGTGGAAGATGGCATCTGAATGCCAGTTCCATTTGTGTTGTTTCCGCGAGTTGCAGCTATGTCGCCTGGTGGGAAGCCCAAGTCTGTTCTTGGGACAGATGGCCAAGGAGATGCTGCCCCTTTTTGACCAGAGGCAAAGGACTGGCCTGCCTTCTGCCCAGACTCCTTCCTCAGTGTGGAGTACGCGCCTCTGCCCTAGTCATGCCCTCATGTCTCCTTAGCAGCCTGGCTTCCATCTCTCTGCACAGGTAGCGGGTGACACTTGTCTTGCCACCGGCCTGTGGTTCGTGCCATGGCAGGCTATCCTGCATCCCGAGGGTTTCCAGACCCCAAGGCCAACGGCTCCTTTTCTTCTCCAGGGGCGGCAGCTGCGCTTTCCCCACACTTGGTTTCTCTCTCAGGCAGAGGGGATGCTAGGACAAAGCGTATTTCGCTCCATGCGGGTATCGTCCACCAAGCTGTGGAGACTAGCTCAGGCAAGCAGCAGCAGCATCCCCTAACAAAACTCTGATTTCCCAAGGAAAGCTGCGCTTTCCCAGGCGAGATGCCCAGGCAAAGAGGCTTTTGCTGAATGCGGGTTTCTCCCACCGCGAGACTGGGATCAGGCAAGCAGCCCCAGCCCGCAGAACATTTCTTAGCGAATGCTGTGCTTTCGCAAAGGCTTTGGCTTGGAGCGAACAGCACTTCACTGCTGCTTCCTCAGCAAGGCTTCAGTCGCGTCAGGGAAGCAGAGCTGCGGGAGAGCTGGTGACTCTTGGACCTTGCTTTCCCAGGCTCCAGTTCGTGTCCTGGGTTCACCCTGCCAAGCCGAACTAAGCAGACACAGCTACAACCCTCCAGTAGCGTGCATAGCCTAGGTTGGCACTCAATACACACTACCATCTTCCAGTGTAGGCATCCCTTGGCCTTTTACTCTGGCACTTAAGCGGACTGCAAACTAGACCAGTGCTTTCCCCACAGGAAAGGAGAGCTGACAGGAACCCTGCACATGGCCCGTGCACTGAATAGGGAGCTTTGGGGGACTGTCCCCACTCCTTCCCCTTAAACCCCGTCAATCCTCCAAGCTTCCACATCCTGGAGGAAATCAACGTCTGACTCGCTGTTAGTTCAGGGAGCTGTTTCTACGAGTACACCGTAGGCCCCTGGTGACTAGAGCATGTCTGCCCCAGGGACAGGTGGCCAAGGAGCTGCTATCTCCTTGGCCCACAGACTCAGGACAGGCATGCTTTCTACCCAGACTCCTTCCTAAGAGTGGAGCCTGCACCCTGCCATACACATCCCCTGCTGTCTCCTTAGCAACCAGGCTTCTGACTGTCTGAACTGGGAGCGGGTGACACTTGTATTACCACTGAACGCTGTGCCTGCCAGGGTCGTCCCTCCTGCTTTGCAACCGTTTCCAGACAAGAAGGCCAATGGCTGCTGCTCTTCTCCCCGGGCAGAGTGTTGAACCTTCCACAGATATGCTCCTGGGGTGCGCAGTGAAAAACGTGTCCCTTTCCTTAAGGCTCTTTCCATAGGCGCAAGCGCGCTTCTCTCACAGGCAGAAGGGATGCCCAGGCAAAGAGGATTTCTCTCCATGCGGGTTTAGTACACTGTGCTGAAGAGACCAGCTCAGGCAACAGGAGAATCCCTCAGACCCGACTCTGATTTCCCAAAGAATGCTGCGCTTTCCCAGAGGGGATGCCAGGGCAAAGAGGCTTTCGCTCTATGCGGTATTCTCCCATAGTGCTGCGAATACTAGGCTAAGGCAAGCAGCAACAGCAGCCCACAGAACCGACTCTGATGTCCCAGCGACTGCTATGCTTTCGCAGAGCTTTACAGCTTGGCAGGAACCGCACTTCGCTGCTGCTTCCTCAGAAAGGCTTTGGGTGTTTAGTCTGTCCCGGCAGGGAAGAAGAGCCGCGGGAGAGCTGGTGCCTCTTGGGACTTGCTTTCTCGGGCTCCTCGTTCACGCCCGGGGTTACCTTGCTATGCCGAACTAAGCAGACACAGTCCCAACCCAGCAGCAGCGTCCGTTCTTAACATGGCACTCAATGCCTATTACAATCTCGTGGGGAAGGTAAGGCTTTGCCTTTGGCTCTGGCGCTCCGGCAGGCTCAAGGTCTAGGCCATTGCCTACACCACAGGAGAGAGCTGGCGACAGGATCACTGCACATGGCCCGTGCACTGGGATGGGGAACTGTGGGGGACTGTCCACACTCTTTCCCCAGCACACCCCCTGCCACCCACATCGCTGCCACATCTTGGTGGAAGATGGCATCTGAATGCCAGTTCCATTTGTGTTGTTTCCGCGAGTTGCAGCTATGTCGCCTGGTGGGAAGCCCAAGTCTGTTCTTGGGACAGATGGCCAAGGAGATGCTGTCCCTTTTTGACCAGAGGCAAAGGACTGGCCTGCCTTCTGCCCAGACTCCTTCCTCAGCGTGGAGTACGCGCCTCTGCCCTAGTCATGCCCTCATGTCTACCTAGCAGCCTGGCTTCCATCTCTCTGCACAGGTAGCGGGTGACACTTGTCTTGCCACCGGCCTGTGGTTCGTGCCATGGCAGGCTATCCTGCATCCCGAGGGTTTCCAGACCCCAAGGCCAACGGCTCCTTCTCTTCTCCAGGGGCGGCAGCTGCGCCTTTTCCACACTTGCCTTGTCTCTCAGGCAGAGGGGATGCTAGGGAAACGGGTATTTCGCTCCATGCGGGTATCGTCCACCAAGCTGTGGAGACTACCTCAGGCAAGCAGCAGCAGCATCCCCTAACAAAACTCTGATTTCCCAAGGAAAGCTGCGCTTTCCCAGGCGAGATGCCCAGGCAAAGAGGCTTTTCCTGAATGCGGGTTTCTCCCACCGCGAGACTGGGATCAGGCAAGCAGCCCCAGCCCGCAGAACATTTCTTAGCGAATGCTGTGCTTTCGCAAAGGCTTTGGCTTGGAGCGAACAGCACTTCACTGCTGCTTCCTCAGCAAGGCTTCAGTCGCGTCAGGGAAGCAGAGCTGCGGGAGAGCTGGTGCCTCTTGGACCTTGCTTTCCCAGGCTCCAGTTCGTGTCCTGGGTTCACCCTGCCAAGCCGAACTAAGCAGACACAGCTACAACCCTCCAGTAGCGTGCATAGCCTAGGTTGGCACTCAATACACACTACCATCTTCCAGTGTAGGCATCCCTTGGCCTTTTACTCTGGCATTTAAGCGGACTGCAAACTAGACCAGTGCTTTCCCCACAGGAAAGGAGAGCTGACAGGAACCCTGCACATGGCCCGTGCACTGAATAGGGAGCTTTGGGGGACTGTCCCCACTCCTTCCCCTTAAACCCCGTGAATCCTCCAAGCTTCCACATCCTGGAGGAAGTCAACGTCTGACTCGCTGTTAGTTCAGGGAGCTGTTTCTACGAGTACACC
>NW_028134352.1:0-67987 GCF_964662115.1 Mustela nivalis | reverse complement strand
AACTGAAGGTTACCTTCTGCACGACAGTCGAGTCCTATTGGATGGTTCCAAGAGGCCCCATATGGAAAGACTCGAGAGCAGGTGTCTAAGCATGGATGCCTGGGAACGCCACCTCATATTCCCACTCTTTAGTCAGGACAAGGCAGGCTCAATCTGCGGGCTCCTGGGTGAGCTACCCAGAGGGGAGAGTTGAAATGGACTCTCCTGAAGATGAGTCCTACTGTGGCTTGGTGGCCTGGGAGACCTTGGAATGTGGAGGTGGCTCAGGGACTCTGCAGGATTCTCCAACATGAGGTGTTTGACACGGCTCCAACAAGGAAACTTCCCATGTGGAGACGAGAGGAGTTCTGTTCCGTGCCTCAGGAAAGCCCCATACCCTGTTCTTCGAACCAAAGCCTCTGAGGAGTGACACCTGGAAACCAAAGCAAGAGTTGAGACTACGGCCTAAAGGCCTGTCCGGCTCAACCTTCTATCTTTGTTGACATCTGTGTGCATGCATTCATGGATGTAGCTGCTCAGCTTGTGTCCGAATGCCCCTGTGAGTCCAGTGAGGCTCCCAGTAGTGGGATGTCCTCGGAGGCCTTGAGGTTTCTCATATTCTGGAGGTGTGTGGCCAAAGGAATGGACACAGTTTCCCAGGAGAGAGGAGGCACGGTCCTGTGGTATGGCTCCAGAGGACCCAGCCTAGAGGCTCTGTTTGCCAGGGCTGTGGGGACAGATGTCTGAAAAAGCAAACTTGGCTCAGCTAGGGGCCAAGGTAATGGCAGGCCTGATCTCTAGTCCGTGAGGGGAGATCCTCTGGAAATCAAAGTAGGGCAAGTGGGAGGCAGTCACTCAGGATTTTGTCTCTGGGTGTTGCGTTTACAGTGTCCGGTCAGGGTAGGGGTTGTCTCAGAGGCCGAGGAAGTGCCTTCCTCTCGGGGGATTGTCCAAGCTCCCAAGTGTTTGTGTTCATTCTGTGGGAATGAAGAGTACTGTTTTCTGCCACAGGGGACCCCCCAGGAGAGGGACTCTAGAGCACAGCAGTGGGTTCCCTCAACTGGAATATACACCATCTAGTTAGTCCTGGGTGCCTATGGGCATGGCAAACCACATATGCGGGCTCTTGATCCAGTCACTGAGAGGCGTTACTTGAAAAAGGTACTCACGCTGAGGGTCACAATGTGTGTTTGTGCCCAAGGCGGCCCTCACGCTTGGGCGTGGCCTCATGGGCCATGCCCTTTTCTCCTACACTGAAGGTTTGACTCACTGCCAGCAGCAAGGTTTCTTGCCAGGGGGAAGGAGGGGTTCTGACTTGTGCATCAGGTTCCCCCCTGTGCAGGGATTGGAGATAAGGTCTAGGTTCCGATGACTGAAAACCCAGGTTGGGAATGGATGGTGGCCTAAGGCAGTGGCGGGTCCAATGTGCTGGGTGTGCAGCCAGCTATGTCGGTGTCTGTTGGAAGGTCTGGGCTCAGGCTATTTGCGACAGAGCATCACTGTTTAAGGTAGCCTATGCAATTGGGGTGTTGCCGAGGGCCAAGCAGTTTGATCCTCATTTGGGGTTTCTGGGCAGCGCCATAGACAATGTTTTTCTCCTGGGAGGCAGGCACAGTGCTTCATTGTGGCCCCAGAATTCCCAGTAGGGAGGGTTTGTGGGCCAGGAGTGTGAGGACGGAAGTCTGAAAACACAAGCTAGTGTGAGGATTGGAGCCAAGGGCAGAGCAGGCCCACTCTGCAGAGGCTGAATCAAAATCTCCTGCATCTGAAGTCAGGCTGAGGATCAGACGTTGGCTGAGGCTGGAGTATGTGTCCATGATGGCACCTCCAAGAAGTGGGGGCCTCATGAGGCCAAGGAAGTTTTCCCACGCTGAGTTTGGAGGTTGCCCCAAACCACAAGGTTTCCTTCTGCGGGACATTCGAGTCCTGTTGCATGGCTCCAGGACATACCATATGGAAGGACTGGAGAGCAGGGTTCGAAGGATGGATCCCTGTACAGCATGCCTCGCATTCCCATTGGCTATTAGTGACAAGATATGTTTGATCTGCTGCCTCTGGAACACGCGACCCAGGGGGCTGAGATGAAATGGCCTCTCCTGAGGATGCGTCATAATGTGCGTTTGGGTCCATGGAGACCTTGGAATGTGCTGGTTGTTCAGTGGCCCTGTGGAACTCTCATACCTGAAGTGTTTGATACATCCCAGTAAGAAAGCTGCCCATGTGGAGATGAGAGATGTTTGGTTTGGTGCCTCAGAAAAGCCCCATGTGCTGGTCTACGAAAACAGTCCTCTGAGAACGGAAACATGGAAACCAAAGCTAAGGTTCAGATTAGGGCCTGGGGGCCTGTCCATTTCAACCTTCTGTCTCTGGGGACACTGTCTGAGAGTCTAAGTGGAGATAGTTGCTCCGCTGGTGTCAGAGAGCCCCTCTTAGTCCAGGGTGGCCTATACTATTGATGGCCTCAGGGACCTTGGAGCTTTTCCCTAACCTGTAGGGTTGTGGTCAATGGATTGGGCACACTTTCCTTGGAGAGGGCAGGCACAATCTTTCGCTGTTTGGTCCAGAGGCCCTAGCCTGGATGTTGTGTGGGTCCAGGCTGTGGGCACAGAAGTCGGAATACACAAACTCAGCTTATGAGTGGCGCCTAGGGTATGGCAGGCCGGATGTACAGCCCGAGAGGGAGCTCCTGGTTTTCTGAAACAAGGGCGAGTGGGAGGCGTTCCTTCAGGCTTTTGTCTCTGGATGTTGTGTCCGGGATAGCCGTGGATTGGAGCGGTGGCCTCAGGTACTGTGGACGAGTATCCCTCTCTGGGGATTTGTCCCAGCTCCCAAGAGTTTGGGGTCATTATGTGGGAAGGGTGGAGTCGTGTTGTCTGGCTCATGGGTCTCTCCAAGAAAGGGATTCCAGAGCAGAGCTCCAGGTACGGGCGGGGCGACTGGAAAATTCAAACCGTGGTGAGGATTGGGTGCATAGGGGCTTGGCAAGCCCCATATGTGGGCTCTTGGTCCAGGCCCTGACAGGCCTTTCTTTGACATGGGGCTCATGCTGAGGGTCACAGTGTGAATTTGTGCCCAAGCAGCACTCAAGTTTGGGCGTGGCATCAGGGGCCATGAAGGTTTCTCCCACCCTGAAGGTGTGACTCCATGCCAAGAGCAAGCTTGACAGCCATGGGGAAGGAGGAGTTCTGTTTTGTGCTTGCTATACCCAGCTGTGTGGAGAATTGATCTAATGTCTAGGTTCAGATATCTGAAAACCAAGGTTAGGATGAGGTGACGGCATAAGACCATGGCGTGTCGAAGTGCTGGGTGTGCGGCCAGCTGTCTCCTTGTCTGTCTGGACGTCTGGCTTCAGGCTGTGTCAGGCAGAGCATGAGTGCCCAGAGAAGCCTATCCAGTTTGGGTACCGTCGAGGCCCGAGAAGGTTGATCCTCATCTGGGTTTTCTGGAGAGCCCCACAGGGAAACGTTTTTCTTCCGTTGGGCAGACACTGGGCTGGGTTTTGGTTCCAGAGTTCCTAGTCCGGAGGGCTTGTTTGCAAGGAGTGTGAGGAAGGAAGTCGGAAAACACAAGCTAGCGTGAGGTTTGGGACCGAGGGCACGGCAGGCCCACTCTGCAGAGGCTGAATCGAGATCTCCTGCACTGAGGTCATGTCAACTATGAGACGTGCCTCACGCTAGAGTTTTTGTCCAGCATGGCCTCTTCCTGAAGGGTGTGGGGGCTCCATGAGGCCAGAAAGTTTTGCCTACGATGGGATTTGTGAACTGCTCCAAAACTGAAGGTTACCTTCTGCACGACAGTCGAGTCCTATTGGATGGTTCCAAGAGGCCCCATATGGAAAGACTCGAGAGCAGGTGTCTAAGCATGGATGCCTGGGAACGCCACCTCATATTCCCACTCTTTAGTCAGGACAAGGCAGGCTCAATCTGCGGGCTCCTGGGTGAGCTACCCAGAGGGGAGAGTTGAAATGGACTCTCCTGAAGATGAGTCCTACTGTGGCTTGGTGGCCTGGGAGACCTTGGAATGTGGAGGTGGCTCAGGGACTCTGCAGGATTCTCCAACATGAGGTGTTTGACACGGCTCCAACAAGGAAACTTCCCATGTGGAGACGAGAGGAGTTCTGTTCCGTGCCTCAGGAAAGCCCCATACCCTGTTCTTCGAACCAAAGCCTCTGAGGAGTGACACCTGGAAACCAAAGCAAGAGTTGAGACTACGGCCTAAAGGCCTGTCCGGCTCAACCTTCTATCTCTGTTGACATCTGTGTGCATGCATTCATGGATGTAGCTGCTCAGCTTGTGTCCGAATGCCCCTGTGAGTCCAGTGAGGCTCCCAGTAGTGGGATGTCCTCGGAGGCCTTGAGGTTTCTCATATTCTGGAGGTGTGTGGCCAAAGGAATGGACACAGTTTCCCAGGAGAGAGCAGGCACGGTCCTGTGGTATGGCTCCAGAGGACCCAGCCTAGAGGCTGTGTTTGCCAGGGCTGTGGGGACAGATGTCTGAAAAAGCAAACTTGGCTCAGCTAGGGGCCAATGTAATGGCAGGCCTGATCTCTAGTCCGTGAGGGGAGATCCTCTGGAAATCAAAGTAGGGCAAGTGGGAGGCAGTCACTCAGGATTTTGTCTCTGGGTGTTGCGTTTACAGTGTCCGGTCAGGGTAGGGGTTGTCTCAGAGGCCGAGGAAGAGCCTTCCTCTCGGGGGATTGTCCAAGCTCCCAAGTGTTTGTGTTCATTCTGTGGGAATGAAGAGTACTGTTTTCTGCCACAGGGGACCCCCCAGGAGAGGGACTCTAGAGCACAGCAGTGGGTTCCCTCAACTGGAATACACACCATCTAGTTAGTCCTGGGTGCCTATGGGCATGGCAAGCCACATATGCGGGCTCTTGGTCCAGTCACTGAGAGGCGTTACTTGAATAAGGTACTCACGCTGAGGGTCACAATGTGTGTTTGTGCCCAAGGCGGCCCTCACGCTTGGGCGTGGCCTCATGGGCCATGCCGTTTTCTCCTTCAATGAAGGTTTGACTCACTGCCAGCAGCAAGGTTTCTTGCCAGGGGGAAGGAGGGGTTCTGACTTGTGCATCAGGTTCCCCCCAGTGCAGGGATTGGAGATAAGGTCTAGGTTCCGATGACTGAAAACCCAGGTTGGGAATGGATGGTGGCCTAAGGCAGTCGCGGGTCCAATGTGCTGGGTGTGCAGCCAGCTATGTCGGTGTCTGTTGGAAGGTCTGGGCTCAGGGTATTTGCGACAGAGCATCACTGTTTAAGGTAGCCTATGCAATTGGGGCGTTGCCGAGGGCCAAGCAGTTTGATCCTCATTTGGGGTTTCTGGGCAGCGCCATAGACAATGTTTTTCTCCTGGGAGGCAGGCACAGTGCTTCATTGTGGCCCCAGATTCCCAGTAGGGAGGGTTTGTGGGCCAGGAGTGTGAGGACGGAAGTCTGAAAACACAAGCTAGTGTGAGGATTGGAGCCAAGGGCAGAGCAGGCCCACTCTGCAGAGGCTGAATCAAAATCACCTGCATCTGAAGTCAGGCTGAGGATCAGACGTTGGCTGAGGCTGGAGTATGTGTCCATGATGGCACCCTCATGAAGTGGGGGCCTCATGAGGCCAAGGAAGTTTTCCCACGCTGAGTTTGGAGGTTGCCTCAAACCACAAGGTTTCCTTCTGCGGGACATTCGAGTCCTGTTGCATGGCTCCAGGACATACCATATGGAAGGACTGGAGAGCAGGGTTCGAAGGATGGATCCCTGTACAGCATGCCTCGCATTCCCAATGGCTATTAGTGACAAGATATGTTTGATCTGCTGCCTCTGGAACACGCGACCCAGGGGGCTGAGATGAAATGGCCTCACCTGAGGATGCGTCATAATGTGCGTTTGGGTCCATGGAGACCTTGGAATGTGCTGGTTGTTCAGTGGCCCTGCGGAACTCTCATACCTGAAGTGTTTGATACATCCCAGTAAGAAAGCTGCCCATGTGGAGATGAGAGATGTTTGGTTTGGTGCCTCAGAAAAGCCCCATGTGCTGGTCTACGAAAACAGTCCTCTGAGAACGGAAACATGGAAACCAAAGCTAAGGTTCAGATTAGGGCCTGGGGGCCTGTCCATTTCAACCTTCTGTCTCTGGGGACACTGTCTGAGAGTCTAAGTGGAGATAGTTGCACCGCTGGTGTCAGAGAGCCCCTCTTAGACCAGGGTGGCCTATACTATTGATGGCCTCAGGGACCTTGGAGCTTTTCCCTAACCTGTAGGGTTGTGGTCAATGGATTGGGCACACTTTCCTTGGAGAGGGCAGGCACAATCTTTCGCAGTTTGGTCCAGAGGCCCTAGCCTGGATGTTGTGTGGGTCCAGGCTGTGGGTACAGAAGTCGGAATACACAAACTCAGCTTATGAGTGGCGCCTAGGGTATGGCAGGCCGGATGTACAGCCCGAGAGGGAGCTCCTGGGCCTCTGAAACAAGGGCGAGTGGGAGGCGTTCCTTCAGGCTTTTGTCTCTGGATGTTGTGTCCGGGATAGCCGTGGATTGGAGCGGTGGCCTCAGGTACTGTGGACGAGTATCCCTCTCTGGGGATTTGTCCCAGCTCCCAAGAGTTTGGGGTCATTTTGTGGGAAGGGTGGAGTCGTGTTGTCTGGCTCATGGGTCTCTCCAAGAAAGGGATTCCAGAGCAGAGCTCCAGGTACGGGCGGGGCGACTGGAAAATTCAAACCGTGGTGAGGATTGGGTGCATAGGGGCTTGGCAAGCCCCATATGTGGGCTCTTGGTCCAGGCCCTGACAGGCCTTTCTTTGACATGGGGCTCATGCTGAGGGTCACAGTGTGAATTTGTGCCCAAGCAGCACTCAAGTTTGGGCGTGGCATCAGGGGCCATGAAGGTTTCTCCCACCCTGAAGGTGTGACTCCATGCCAAGAGCAAGCTTGACAGCCATGGGGAAGGAGGAGTTCTGTTTTGTGCTTGCTATACCCAGCTGTGTGGAGAATTGATCTAATGTCTGGGTTCAGATTTCTGAAAACCAAGGTTAGGATGAGGTGACGGCATAAGACCATGGCGTGTCCGAAGTGCTGGGTGTGCGGCCAGCTGTCTCCTTGTCTGTCTGTACGTCTGGCTTCAGGCTCTGTCATGCAGAGCATGAGTGCCCAGAGCAGCCTATCCAGTTTGGTTACCGTCGAGGCCCGAGAAGGTTGATCCTCATCTGGGTTTTCTGGAGAGCCCCACAGGTAAACGTTTTTCTTCCATTGGGCAGACACTGGGCTGGGTTTTGGTTCCGGAGTTCCTAGTCTGGAGGGCTTGTTTGCAAGGAGTGTGAGGAAGGAAGTCGGAAAACACAAGCTAGCGTGAGGTTTGGGACCGAGGGCACAGCAGGCCCACTCTGCAGAGGCTGAATCGAGATCTCCTGCACTGAGGTCATGTCAACTAAAGACGTGCCTCACGCTAGAGTTTTTGTCCAGCATGGCCTCTTCCTGAAGGGTGTGGGGGCTCCATGAGGCCAGAAAGTTTTGCCTACGATGGGATTTGTGAACTGCTCCAAAACTGAAGGTTACCTTCTGCACGACAGTCGAGTCCTATTGGATGGTTCCAAGAGGCCCCATATGGAAAGACTCGAGAGCAGGTGTCTAAGCATGGATGCCTGGGAACGCCACCTCATATTCCCACTCTTTAGTCAGGACAAGGCAGGCTCAATCTGCGGGCTCCTGGGTGAGCTACCCAGAGGGGAGAGTTGAAATGGACTCTCCTGAAGATGAGTCCTACTGTGGCTTGGTGTCCTGGGAGACCTTGGAATGAGGAGGTGGCTCAGGGTCTCTGCAGGATTCTCCAACATGAGGTGTTTGACAGGGCTCCAACAAGGAAACTTCCCATGTGGAGACGAGAGGAGTTCTGTTCCGTGCCTCAGGAAAGCCCCATACCCTGTTCTTCGAACCAAAGCCTCTGAGGAGTGACACCTGGAAACCAAAGCAAGAGTTGAGACTACGGCCTAAAGGCCTGTCCGGCTCAACCTTCTATCTCTGTTGACATCTGTGTGCATGCATTCATGGATGTAGCTGCTCAGCTTGTGTCCGAATGCCCCTGTGAGTCCAGTGAGGCTCCCAGTAGTGGGATGTCCTCGGAGGCCTTGAGGTTTCTCATATTCTGGAGGTGTGTGGCCAAAGGAATGGACACAGTTTCCCAGGAGAGAGCAGGCACGGTCCTGTGGTATGGCTCCAGAGGACCCAGCCTAGAGGCTGTGTTTGCCAGGGCTGTGGGGACAGATGTCTGAAAAAGCAAACTTGGCTCAGCTAGGGGCCAATGTAATGGCAGGCCTGATCTCTAGTCCGTGAGGGGAGATCCTCTGGAAATCAAAGTAGGGCAAGTGGGAGGCAGTCACTCAGGATTTAGTCTCTGGGTGTTGCGTTTACAGTGTCCGGTCAGGGTAGGGGTTGTCTCAGAGGCCGAGGAAGAGCCTTCCTCTCGGGGGATTGTCCAAGCTCCCAAGTGTTTGTGTTCATTCTGTGGGAATGAAGAGTACTGTTTTCTGCCACAGGGGACCCCCCAGGAAAGGGACTCTAGAGCACAGCAGTGGGTTCCCTCAACTGGAATACACACCATCTAGTTAGTCCTGGGTGCCTATGGGCATGGCAAGCCACATATGCGGGCTCTTGGTCCAGTCACTGAGAGGCGTTACTTGAATAAGGTACTCACGCTGAGGGTCACAATGTGTGTTTGTGCCCAAGGCGGCCCTCACGCTTGGGCGTGGCCTCATGGGCCATGCCGTTTTCTCCTACACTGAAGGTTTGACTCACTGCCAGCAGCAAGGTTTCTTGCCAGGGGGAAGGAGGGGTTCTGACTTGTGCATCAGGTTCCCCCCTGTGCAGGGATTGGAGATAAGATCTAGGTTCCGATGACTGAAAACCCAGGTTGGGAATGGATGGTGGCCTAAGGCAGTGGCGGGTCCAATGTGCTGGGTGTGCAGCCAGCTGTGTCGGTGTCTGTTGGAAGGTCTGGGCTCAGGCTATTTGCGACAGAGCATCACTGTTTAAGGTAGCCTATGCAATTGGGGTGTTGCCGAGGGCCAAGCAGTTTGATCCTCATTTGGGGTTTCTGGGCAGCGCCATAGACAATGTTTTTCTCCTGGGAGGCAGGCACAGTGCTTCATTGTGGCCCCAGAATTCCCAGTAGGGAGGGTTTGTGGGCCAGGAGTGTGAGGACGGAAGTCTGAAAACACAAGCTAGTGTGAGGATTGGAGCCAAGGGCAGAGCAGGCCCACTCTGCAGAGGCTGAATCAAAATCTCCTGCATCTGAAGTCAGGCTGAGGATCAGACGTTGGCTGAGGCTGGAGTATGTGTCCATGATGACCTTCATGAAGTGGGGGCCTCATGAGGCCAAGGAAGTTTTCCCACGCTGAGTTTGGAGGTTGCCCCAAACCACAAGGTTTCCTTCTGCGGGACATTCGAGTCCTGTTGCATGGCTCCAGGACATACCATATGGAAGGACTGGAGAGCAGGGTTCGAAGGATGGATCCCTGTACAGCATGCCTCGCATTCCCATTGGCTATTAGTGACAAGATATGTTTGATCTGCTGCCTCTGGAACACGCGACCCAGGGGGCTGAGATGAAATGGCCTCACCTGAGGATGCGTCATAATGTGCGTTTGGGTCCATGGAGACCTTGGAATGTGCTGGTTGTTCAGTGGCCCTGCGGAACTCTCCTCCCTGAAGTGTTTGATACATCCCAGTAAGAAAGCTGCCCATGGGGTGATGAGAGAGGTTTGTTTTGGTCCCTCAGAAAAGCCCCATGTGCTGGTCTACGAAAACAGTCCTCTGAGAACGGAAACAAGGAAACCAAATCTAAGGTTCAGATTAGGGCCTGGGGGCCTGTCCATTTCAACCTTCTGTCTCTGGGGACACTGTCTGAGAGTCTAAGTGGAGATAGTTGCTCCGCTGGTGTCAGAGAGCCCCTCTTAGTCCAGGGGGGCCTACACTATTGATGGCCTCAGGGGCCTTGGAGCTTTTCCCTAACCTGTAGGGTTGTCGTCAATGGATTGGGCACACTTTCCTTGGAGAGGGCAGGCACAATCTTTCGCTGTGGCCCTAGAGGCCCTAACCTGGAGGTGTGTGGGTCCAGGATGTGGGCACAGAAGTCTGAATACACAAACTCAGCTTATGAGTGGCGCCTAGGGTATGGCAGGCCGGAGGTACAGCCCGAGAGGGAGCTCTTGGGCCTCTGAAACAAGAGCGAGTGGGAGGCGTTCCAACAGGCTTTTGTCTCTGGATGTTGTGTCCGGGATAGCCGTGGATTTGAGGGGTGGCCTCAGGGACAGTGGACGAGTATCCCTCTCTGGGGATTTGTCCCAGCTCCCAAGATTGGGGTCATTTTGTGGGAAGGGTGGAGTCGTGTTGTCTGGCTCATGGGTCTCTCCAAGAAAGGGATTCCAGAGCAGAGCCACAGGTACGGGCGGGGCGACTGGAAAATTCAAAACGTGGTGAGGATTGGGTGCATAGGGGCTTGGCAAGCCCCATATGCGCGCTCTTTGTCCAAGCCCTGAGAGGCCTTTCTTTGACATGGGGCTCATGCTGCGGGTCACAGTGTGAATTTGTTCCCAATCAGCACTCACGTTTTGCGTGGCATCAGGGGCCATGAAGGTTTCTCCCACCCTGAAGGTGTTACTCCATGCCAAGAGCAAGCTTTACAGCCATGGGGAAGCAGGACTTCTGATTTGTGCTTGCGATACCCAGCTGTGTGGAGAATTGATATGATGTCTAGGTTCAGATATCTGTAAACCAAGGTTAGGAAGAGGTGAAGGCATAAGACCATGGCGTGTCCGAAGTGCTGGGTGTGCGGCCAGCTATCTCCTTGTCTGTCTGGACGTCTGGCTTCAGGCTGTGTCAGACAGAGCATGAGTGCCCAGAGCAGCCTATCCAGTTCGGCTACCGTCTAGGCCCGAGCAGGTTGATCCTCATCTGGGTTTTCTGGAGAGCCCCACAGGGAAACGTTTTTCTTCCGTTGGGCAGACACTGGGCTGGGTTTTGGTTCTGGAGTTCCTAGTCCGGAGGGCTTGTTTTCCAGGAGTGTGAGGAAGGAAGTCGGAAAACACAAGCTAGCGTGAGGTTTGGGACCGAGGGCACGGTAGGCCCACTCTGCAGAGGCTGAATCGAGATCTCCTGCACTGAGGTCATGTCAACTATGAGACGTGCCTCACGCTAGAGTTTTTGTCCAGCATGTCCTCTTCCTGAAGGGTGTGGGGGCTTCATGAAGCCAGGGAGGTTTGCCTACGATGGGATTTGTGAACTACTCCAAACCTCAAGATTTCCTTCTTCTCGACAGTCGAGTCCTATTGGATGGTTCCAGGAGGCCCCATACGGAAAGACTCGAGAGCAGGTGTCAAAGCATGGATGCCTGGGAACGCCACCTCATATTCCCACTGTTTAGTCAGGACAAGTCAGGCTCAATCTGCAGGCTCCTGGGTGAGCTATCTAGAGGGGAGAGTTGAAAGGGACTCTCCTGAAGATGAGTTCTACTGTGGCTTGGTGGCCTGGGAGACCTTGGAATGTGGAGGTGGCTCGGGGACTCTGCAGTGTTTTCCAAACTGAGGCGTTTGACACAGCTCCAACAAGGAAGCTTCCCATGTGGAGACGAGAGGAGTTCTGTTCCGTGCCTCAGGAAAGCCCCATATCCTGTTCTTTGAACCAAAGCCTCTGAGGAGTAACACCTGGAACCCAAAGCAAGAGTTGAGATTAGGGCCTAAGGGCCTGTCCGGCTCAACCTTCTATCTCTGTTGACATCTGTGTGCATGCCTTCGTGGATGTAGCTGCTCAGCTTGTGTCCGAATGCCCCTGTGTGTCCAGGGAGGCTCCCAGTAGTGGGATGACCTCGGGGGCCTTGAGGTTTCTCATATTCTGGAGGTGTGTGGCCAAAGGAATGGACACAGTTTCCCAGGAGAGAGCAGGCACAGTCCTGTGGTATGGCTCCAGAGGACCCAGCCTAGAGGCTGTGTTTGCCAGGGCTCTGGGGACTGATGTCTGAAAGAGAAAACTTGGCTAAGGTAGGGGCCAAGGTAATGGCAGGCCTGATCTCCAGTCCGTGAGGGGAGATCTTCTGGATATAAAAGGAGGGCAAGTGGGAGGCAGTCGCTCAGGTTTTAGTCTCTGGGTGTTGCGTTCACAGTGTCCGGTCAGGGTAGGGGTTGCCTCAGGGTCCGAGGAAGAGCCTTCCTCTCGGGGGATTGTCCAAGCTTCCAAGTGTTTGGGTTCATTCTGTGGTAAGTGAAGAGTACTGTTTTCTGCCACAAAGGACCTCCCAGGAGAGGGACTCTAGAGCATAGCAGTGGGTTCCCTCAACTGGAATACACACCATC
This sequence comes from Mustela nivalis, assembly GCF_964662115.1. Lineage (NCBI taxonomy): Eukaryota > Metazoa > Chordata > Mammalia > Carnivora > Mustelidae > Mustela > Mustela nivalis. The sequence continues at coordinate 55,690 of NW_028134352.1, read as the reverse complement.
TAGTTAGTCCTGGGTGATTATGTGCATGGCAAGGACTAAATGCAGGATATTCGTCCCGAACCTGACAGGCCTTTCTTTGTCATGGGGCTCATGCTAGGGTCACAGTGTGAATTTGTGCCCAAGCAGCACTCATGTTTGGGCGTGGCATCAGGGGCCATGAAGGGTTCCCCACGTGAAGGTGTGACTCCATGCGAAGAACAAGCATTACAGCCATGTGGAAAGCAGAGTTCTGATTGTGATTCCGATACTCAAACTCAGCTTTCTTTGGGGACATCGGTATGGCAGGCCCAATCTACAAACCATGAGAAGAACTCATGAAGATTTGAATATAGAGTGAGTCTGAGGCGCTTGCTCAGGCATTTGTCTCTGGAATTTGTATCAGCGATGTCCGTGGAATGTCGGGGATGCCTCATGGGCCATGGACGAATCGTCCTCTCTGAGGATTTGGCCCGATTCCCAATTGCTTTTCGTCAATCTGTGGGATGGGAGGTCTCCTTTCAGGTTTGTTACCTCAGGTGTCCCACCAAAAGAGGAATTCCAAAGCAAAGCCGTGGGGAAGACTGAAGGGACAACCCGAACTATGGTTAAAAATTGGGGCCTACGGGCATGGCAAGCACAATATGCTATCTCTTCATCCAGCCACTGAGTGGCCTTACTTGAGGACTGGGCTCAGCCTGAGGGTCACAATGTGTGTTTGTGAACAATGTGGCCCGCAAGCATGGGTGGGGCCTCATGGGCCACACTGGTTTCAATGACACTGAACCGTGGACAACATGCCAAACACAAGGAATCTTGCCATGGGGAAGGAGTTCTGATTTCTGCATCATCTTCAACCCTGGGCAGTGATTGGAGATATTGGTCTAGGTTCTGAAACCTGAAAACTGAGGTTGGGAAGAGATGACGACCTAAGGCCATGGCGGCTCGATGTGCTCAGTGTGCGGACAGCTGTCTGGGAGGAGCCAGGGGGTCCAGGATCAGGCTGTGTCAGAAAGGGCATTAGTGCCCTGGTCAGCCTATGTATTTGGGGTACAGCCAAGGTCGGTGCAGGTTGATCCTCATTTGGGATGACTGGGTAGCCCCAGAGGACAAAGTTTTTCTTCTGGAGGGCCGGCAGAGTGCTGCATTGTAGTTCTGGATTGCCAAACTGGAGGGCTTGTGGGCCAGTAGTCTGACGACAAAAGTCTGAGAAAACAAGCTAGGCTTAGGTTTCTGGGTGAGGCCATGGCAGACACAATCTACAGACCTGAATCGAGATCTCGTGCATCTGAAGTCAGGGCGAGGATCAGACGATCGCTCAGGTAGGAGTTTCTGTCCCTGATGGCCTCTTCATAAATGGGGGGTCATCACGAGGCCATGGGGCTTTCCAACGATGGGAGTTGTGAGAAGCTCCAAACTGCAGAGAGTCTTCTGCAGGACAATTGAGACCTGTTGTTTGGCTCCAGGCCAATGATTCTGAGCATGGTTCTAAGGATGGATGGCTGGGTAGCCCACCTCGCATTCCAATTGTCTCCTAGCAACAAGACAGGTTAGATCTCCTGGATCTGTGGGGAGCAACCGAGGATGCTGAGTTGAAATGGACACCCCTGGGGATGGGTCCTAACGTGCTTTTGTGTCTATGGAGACCTTGGAATGAAGCGGTGGCACTGGGGCCCTAAAGGGTTCTCCTAAACAGAGGCTTTGACACAGCTCCAACGTGCAAGTTTCCCATGTGTAGATGAGATGTTTTCTGATGGGTGAGTCACGAAACAGCTATATGCTGCTTTTGAAATCCAGGCCTCTGAGGAGAGATGCCTGGACACCAAAGCAATGGATCTGATTAGTGCCTAGGGGCCTGTTCTTTTCTTTTTACCTCTGGGGACATCTGCTATGGGTCTGAGTGCAGGTAGGTGCTCAGTTGGGCTCAGATTGCCCCTGTTTTTCCTGGGAAGCCACCACTATTGAGATGGATCAGGGACTTTGGAGGTTTATCCTATTAGAAGGGTTGTGGCCATTGGAATGGGCACACACAATTCCCTTGGAGAGGGCAAGTACAGTCCTCAGTATTGTGTCCGGGTCCTGAGCCTGTAGGTTGTGTAGGCCAGGGCTGTTTGGTCAGTTCTCTGAAAACACAAACTCGGCTTATGTTTCGGGTCATAGGTATGGCAGGACTGATCTACAGACCATGAGGAGAACACTTCGGGATTTGAAAGAAGGGCTAGTGTGAGGCTCCTGCTCAAGTTTTTGTCTCTGGATTCATGTCACTCATGGTCGTGGAATTTCTGGGTGACTTCATGGGAAATGGACGAGTCTTACTTTTTGGTGGTTTGGCCCCGTCCAAAGAGTTTGGGGTCATTCTTTGGGCTGGAAGAAGTCTGTTTTTTTTTTGTTGTTGTTGTTTTTTAACTTTTTTAACCTCCGGTGTCCCACCAAATGAGGGATTCCAGAGTAGAGCCCTGGGGAGGGGCGACTGGACAATCAGAAATCTGGTTAAAAATTGGGGCCTAGGGACATGTCAAGCCCATTATGACATCTAATGGTACAGCCACTGAGAGGACTTACTAGACTACAGAACTCAAGCTGAGGGTCACAATGTTTGTGTATGCCCTCGTCGCACTCAAGAATGGGCGGGGCCTCAGGGTGAATGCTGGTTTCTTCTACTCTGAACGTTGGACAACGTGCCAACCACAAGGGTTCTTGCCATGGGTAAAGAGGAGTTCTGATTTCTACATCACACTCACCCCTGGGCAGTGATTGGAGATAAGGTCTCGGTTCTGAAGCCTGAAAACTGAGGTAAGGAAGAGATGATGACCTAAGGCCATGGCGGGTTTTTTGTGCTCATTGTGCGGTCAGCTTTCTGGGTGTTGGTCAGGAGGTCCGGGCTCAGGTTGTGTTCGACAGTGCATTAGTGCCCAGGTTAGACTATATAATTTGGGTAAAGTTGAGTGCTGTGTAGGTTTACCCTCATTTAAGGTGCTTGGGCAGCTCATGAGGCAATAATTTTTTTTTCTAGAGGGCAGGCAGTGTGCCTCATTGTGGGTCCGGAATTGCCAAACTTGAGGGCTTCGGAACCAGGAGTATGAGGACGGAAGTCTGAGAAGACAAGCTAGACTTGGGTTTCAGGGCGAGGGCACGGCATGTACCCCCTGCAGATCTGAAAAAATATCTCATGCATCTGAAGTCAGGGCGAGGATCAGACGTTGGCTCAGGTTGGAGTTTCTGAGCATGACGGCCGCTTCATGAAGGGAGCGGAATCTCGAGGCCATTGAGGTTTTCCCACGTTGGGAGTTGTGGGATGCCCCCTTCAAGGATTCCTTCTGCGGGACAATTAAGACTTGTTAGACAGCTCCAGGACATCCCATATGGAATGACTCCAGACCACCGTTCGCGGATGGATGCCTGGGAAGCCCGCCTCGCATTCCAATTGTCTCCTAGCAACAAGACAGTTTAGATCTGATAGCTCTGCGGGAGCAACCGGGGTGGCTGAGTTGAAATGGACTTTCCTGAGGATGGGTCCTAATGTGATTTTTGTCCATGAGGGCCTTGGAATTGGGCGGTGGCACCGGGACACTGAAGTACTCTCCTAAGCTTTGTACATGGCTCCCATGCACAGGTTTCCTTGTGGAGAAGAGATGAGTTCTGATGGGTGCCTCAGGAAAACCCCTATGCTCGTATTGGTATCAGGCTTTTGAGGACACATGCCTGTAACCCAAAGCAATGGATCCTATTATGGCCTAGGGTCCTGTCTGGTTCAATCTTCTTCTCTGGGGACAACCATCTCTGTTATGAGTATAGGTCGATTATCAGCTGGTGTCTGACAGCCCTTGTTTGTTCTGGGCGACCTACACTATTGGGATGGCCTCAGGGACTTTGGAGGTTTCTCCTAATTTGTACGATTTTGGACCATGGAATGGGCAGAATTCCCATGGATTGGTAGGAACAGTCCGAATGTGTGGCTCCAGGGGCCCAGCCTGGAGGGTGGGTGGCCCAAGACTTTGAGGACAGAAGTCTGAAAACACAAACTCAGCTTAGGTTTGGGGACGTAGGTATGGCAGGCCCGATCTACAAACCATGAGAAGAACTCTACAGGATATGAAGAAAGTGCGAGTCTGAGGCGCTTGCTCAGGCTTTTGTCTCTGGATTTTGTATCAGCGATGGCCGTGGAATGTCGGGGAGGCCTCATGGGCCACGGACGAATCTTCCTCTCTGAGGATTTGGCCCGATTCCCAATTGCTTTTCGTCAATCTTTGGGATGGGAGGACTCATTTCAGTTTTGTTACCTCAGGTGTCCCACCAAAAGAGGAATTCCAAAGCCAAGCCGTGGGGAAGACTGAAGGGACAACCCGAACTATGGTTAAAAATTGGGGCCTAGGGGCATGGCAAGACCAATATGCTATCTCTTCATCCAGCCACTTAGTGGCCTTACTTGAGGACTGGGATCAGCCTGAGCGTCACAATGTGTGTTTGTGACCAATGTGGCCCACGAGCATGGGCGGGGCCTCATGGGCCACACTGGTTTCAACTACAATGAACGTTGGACAACATGCCAACCACAAGGTTTCTTGCCATGGGGAAGGAGTTCTGATTTCTGCATCACCATCAACCCTGGGCAGTGATTGGATATAAGGTCTAGGTTCTGAAACCTGAAAATTGATGTTGGGAAGAGATGACGACCTAAGGCCATGGCGGCTCGATGTGCTTAGTTTGCGGCCAGCTGTCTGCGAGGGTTCAGGGGGTCCAGGCTCAGGCTGTACCAGAAAGGGCATTTGAACCCTGGTCAGCCTGTGTATTTGGGGTACAGCCAAGGTCGGTGCAGGTTGATACTCATTTGGGGTTACTGGGTAGCCCCAGAGGACCATGTTTTTCTTCTGGAGGGCCGACAGAGTGCTGTGTTGTAGTTCTGGATTGCCAAACTGGAGGGCTTGTGGGCCAGTAGTCTGACGACAAAAGTCTGAGAACACAAGCTAGGCTTAGGTTTCTGGGTGAGGCCATGGCACGCACAATCTACAGACCTGAATCGAGATCTCGTGCATCTGAAGTCAGGGCGAGGATCAGACGATCGCTCAGGTTGGAGTTTCTGACCCTGATGGCCCCTTCATGAATGGGGCGGGCATCACGAGGCCATGGGTGTTTTCCCACGATGAGAGTTGTGAGAAGCTCCAAACTGCAGAGAGTCTTCTGCAGGACAATTGAGACCAGTTGTTTGGCTCCAGGCCAATGATTCTGAGCAGGGTTCTAAGGATGGATGGCTGGGTAGCCCACCTCGCATTCCAATTGTCTCCTAGCAACAAGACAGGTTAGATCTCCTGGATCTGTGGGGAGCAACCGAGGATGCTGAGTTGAAATGGACACCCCTGGGGATGGGTCCTAACGTGCTTTTGTGTCTATGGAGACCTTGGAATGAAGCGGTGGCACTGGGGCCCTAAAGGGTTCTCCTAAACAGAGGCTTTGACACAGCTCCAACGTGCAAGTTTCCCATGTGTAGATGAGATGTTTTCTGATGGGTGAGTCACGAAACAGCTATATGCTGCTTTTGAAATCCAGGCCTCAGAGGAGAGATGCCTGGAAACAAAAGCAATGGATCTGATTAGTGCCTAGGGGCCTGTTCTTTCCTTTTTACCTCTGGGGACATCTGTCTATGGGTCTGAGTGCAGGTAGGTGCTCAGTTGGGCTCAGATTGCCCCTGTTTTTCCTGGGAAGCCACCACTATTGAGATGGATCAGGGACTTTGGAGGTTTATCCTATTAGAAGGGTTGTGGCCATTGGAATGGGCACACACAATTCCCTTGGAGAGGGCAAGTACAGTCCTCAGGTTTGGCTCCAGGGGCCTGAGCCTGTAGGTTGTGTAGGCCAGGGCTGTTTGGACAGTTGTCTGAAAACCCAAACTCGGCTTATGTTTCGGGTCATGGATATGGCAGGACTGATCTACCGACCATGAGGATAACTCTTCGGGATTTGAAAGAAGGGCGAGTGTGAGGCTCCTGCTCAAGTTTTTGTCTCTGGATATCGTGTCACTCATGGTCGTAGAATTTCTGGGTGACTTCATAGGAAATGGACGAGTCTTACTCTCTGGTGGTTTGACCCCGTCCAAAGAGTTTGGGGTCATTCTGTGGGCTGGAAGAAGTCCGTTTTTTTTTATTGTTGATTTTTTTCTTTTTTAACCTCAGGTGTCCCACCAAATGAGGGATTCCAGAGTAGAGCCCTGGGGAGGGGCGACTGGACCATCAGAAATCTGGTTAAAAATTGGGGCCTAGGGACATGTCAAGCCCATTATGACATCTAATGGTCCAGCCACTGAGAGGACTTACTATAGGACAGGACTCATGATTAGGGTCACAGTGCGTGTGTATGCCCTCGTCGCACTCAAGAATGGGCGGGGCCTCAGGGTGAATGCTGGTTTCTCCTACACTGAACGTTGGACAACGTGCCAACCACAAGGGTTCTTGCCATGGGTAAAAAGGAGTTCTGATTTCTGCATCACACTCACCCGTGGGCAGTGATTGGAGATAAGGTCTCAGTCTGAAGCCTGAAAACTGAGGTAGGGAAGACATGATGACCTAAGGCCATGGCGGGTTTTATGTGCTCAGTGTGCTGTCAGCTTTCTGGGTGTTGGTCAGGAGGTCCGGGCTCAGGTTGTGTTCGACAGTGCATTAGTGCCCAGGTTAGACTTTATAATTTGGGTAAAGTCGAGTGCTGTGTAGGTTTACCCTCATTTAAGGTGCCTGGGCAGCTCATGAGGCAATAATTTTTTTTCTACAGGTCAGGCAGAGTGCTGCATTGTGGGTCCGGAATTGCCAAACTTGAGGGCTTCGGGGCCAGGAGTGTGAGGACGGAAGTCTGAGAAGACAAGCTAGACTTGGGTTTCAGGGCGAGGGCACGGCACGTACCTCCTGCAGATCTGAACCAATATCTCATGCATCTGAAGTCAGGGCGAGGATCAGACGTTGGCTCAGGTTGGAGTTTCTGAGCATGACGGCCGCTTCATGAAGGCAGTGGAATCTCAAGGCCATTGAGGTTTTCCCGCGTTGGGAGTTGTGGGATGCCCCCTTCAAGGATTCCTTCTGCGGGACAATTGAGACCTGTTGGACAGCTCCAGGACATCCCATATGGAATGACTCCAGAGCACCGTTCGCGGATGGATGCCTGGGAAGCCCGCCTTGCATTCCAATTGTCTCCTAGCAACAAGAGAGTTTAGATCTGATGGCTCTTTGGGAGCAACCAGGGTGGCTGTGTTGAAATGGACTTTCCTGAGGATGGGTCCTAATGTGTTTTTGTGTCCATTAGGGACTTGGAATGGGGCGGTGGCACCGGGATCCTGAAGTACTCTCCTAAGCTTTGGACCCGGCTCCCATGCACAGATTTCCTTGTGGAGATGAGATGAGTTCTGATGGGTGCCTCAGGAAAACACATATGCTCGTATTGGAATCAGGCTTTTGAGGACACATGCCTGTAACCCAAAGCAATGGATCCTATTATGGCCTAGGGTCCTGTCTGGTTCAATCTTCTTCTCTGGGGACATCCATCTATGCTATGAGTGGAGGTCAATTATCAGCTGGTGTCAGACAGCCCTTGTTTGTTTCGGGCGACCTACACTATTGGGATGGCCTCAGGGACTTTAGAGGTTTCTCCTAATTTGTACGATTTTGGACCATGGAATGGGCAGAATTCCCATGGATTGGTAGGCACAGTCCGAATGTGTGGCTACAGGGGCCCAGGCTGGAGGGTGTGTGGCCCAAGACTTTGGGGACAAGAGTCTGAAAACACAAACACAGCTTAGGTTTGGGGACGTAGGTATGTCAGGCCCGATCGACAAACCATGAGAAGAACTCTTCAGGATATGAAGAAAGTGCGAGTCTGAGGCGCTTGCTCAGGCTTTTGTCTCTGGATTTTGTATCAGCGATGGCCGTGGAATGTCGGCGGGCCTCATGGGCCATGGACGAATCTTCCTATCTGAGGATTTGGCCCGATTCCCAATTGCTTTTCGTCAATCTGTGGTATGTAAGGACTCATTTCAGTTTTGTTACCTCATGTGTCCCACCAAAAGAGGAATTCCAAAGCCAAGCCGTGGGGAAGACTGAAGGGACAACCCGAACTATGGTTAAAAATTGGGGCCTAGGGGCATGGCAAGCCCAATATGCTATCTCTTCATCCAGCCACTGAGTGGCCTTACTTGAGGACTGGGCTCAGCCTGAGGGTCACAATGTGTGTTTGTGACCAATATGGACCACGAGCATGGGCGGGGCCTCATGGGCCACACTGGATTCAACTACACTGAACGTTGGACAACATGCCAACCACAAGGTTTCTTGCCATGGGGAAGGAGTTCTGATTTCTGCATCACCTTCAACCCTGGGCAGTGATTGGAGATAAGGTCTAGGTTCTGAAATCTGAAAATTGATGTTGGGAAGAGATGACGACCTAAGGCCATGGCGGCTCGATGTGCTCAGTTTACGGCCAGCTGTCTGGGAGGGGCCAGGGGGTCCAGGCTCAGGCTGTACCAGAAAGGGCATTAGAGCCCTGGTCAGCCTGTGTATTTGGGGTACAGCCAAGGTCGGTGCAGGTTAATCCTCATTTGGGGTTACTGGGTAGCCCCAGAGGACAATGTTTTTCTTCGGGAGGGCCGGCAGAGTGCTGTGTTGTAGTTCTGGATTGCCAAACTGGAGGGCTTGTGGGCCAGTAGTCTGACGACAAAAGTCTGAGAACACAAGCTAGGCTTAGGTTTCTGGGTGAGGCCATGGCACGCACAATCTACAGACCTGAATCGAGATCTCGTGCATCTGAAGTCAGGGCGAGGATCAGACGATTGCTCAGGTTGGAGTTTCTGACCCTGATGGCCCCTTCATGAATGGGGCGGGCATCACGAGGCCATGGGTGTTTTCCCACGATGAGAGTTGTGAGAAGCTCCAAACTGCAGAGAGTCTTCTGCAGGACAATTGAGACCAGTTGTTTGGTTCCAGGCCAATGATTCTGAGCAGGGTTCTAAGGATGGATGGCTGGGTAGCGCACCTCGCATTCCAATTGTCTCCTAGCAACAAGACAGGTTAGATCTCCTGGATCTGTGGGGAGCAACCGAGGACGCTGAGTTGAAATGGACACCCCTGGGGATGGGTCCTAACGTGCTTTTGTGTCTATGGAGACCTTGGAATGAAGCGGTGGCACTGGGGCCCTAAAGGGTTCTCCTAAACAGAGGCTTTGACACAGCTCCAACGTGCAAGTTTCCCATGTGTAGATGAGATGTTTTCTGATGGGTGAGTCAAGAAACAGCTATATGCTGCTTTTGAAATCCAGGCCTCTGAGGAGAGATGCCTGGAAACAAAAGCAATGGATCTGATTAGTGCCTAGGGGCCTGTTCTTTCCTTTTTACCTCTGGGGACATCTGTCTATGGGTCTGAGTGCAGGTAGGTGCTCAGTTGGGCACAGATTGCCCCTGTTTTTCCTGGGAAGCCACCACTATTGAGATGGATCAGGGACTTTGGAGGTTTATCCTATTAGAAGGGTTGTGGCCATTGGAATGGGCACACACAATTCCCTTGGAGAGGGCAAGTACAGTCCTCAGGTTTGGCTCCAGGGACCTGAGCCTGTAGGTTGTGTATGCCAGGGCTGTTTGGACAGTTGTCTGAAAACCCAAACTCGGCTTATGTTCGGGTCATGGGTATGGCAGGACTGATCTACAGACAATGAGGATAACTCTTCGGGATTTGAAAGAAGGGCGAGTGTGAGGCTCCTGCTCAAGTTTTTGTCTCTGGATATCGTGTCACTCATGGTCGTAGAATTTCTGGGTGACTTCATAGGAAATGGACGAGTCTTACTCTCTGGTGGTTTGGCCCCGTCCAAAGAGTTTGGGGTCATTCTGTGGGCTGGAAGAAGTCCGTTTTTTTTTTATTGTTGATTTTTTCTTTTTTAACCTCAGGTGTCCCACCAAATGAGGGATTCCAGAGTAGAGCCCTGGGGAGGGGCGACTGGACCATCAGAAATCTGGTTAAAAATTGGGGCCTAGGGACATGTCAAGCCCATTATGACATCTAATGGTCCAGCCACTGAGAGGACTTACTATAGGACAGGACTCATGATTAGGGTCACAGTGCGTGTGTATGCCCTCGTCGCACTCAAGAAGGGGTGGGGCCTCAGGGTGAATGCTGCTTTCTCCTACACTGAACGTTGGACAACGTGCCAACCACAGGGTTCATGCCATGGGTAAGGAGGAGTTCTGATTTCTGCATCACACTCACCCGTGGGCAGTGATTGGAGATAAGGTCTCGGTCTGAAGCCTGAAAACTGAGGTAGGGAAGACATGATGACCTAAGGCCATGGCGGGTTTTATGTGCTCAGTGTGCTGTCAGCTTTCTGGGTGTTGGTCAGGAGGTCCGGGCTCAGGTTGTGTTCGACAGTGCATTAGTGCCCAGGTTAGACTTTATAATTTGGGTAAAGTCGAGTGCTGTGTAGGTTTACCCTCATTTAAGGTGCCTGGGCAGCTCATGAGGCAATAATTTTTTTTCTAGAGGGCAGGCAGAGTGCTGCATTGTGGGTCCGGAATTGCCAAACTTGAGGGCTTCGGGGCCAGGAGTGTGAGGACGGAAGTCTGAGAAGACAAGCTAGACTTGGGTTTCAGGGCGAGGGCATGGCAGGTACCCCCTGCAGATCTGAAACAATATCTCATGCATCTGAAGTCAGGGCGAGGATCAGACGTTGGCTCAGGTTGGAGTTTCTGAACATGACGGCCGCTTCATGAAGGGAGCGGAATCTCGAGGCCATTGAGGTTTTCCCACGTTGGGAGTTGTGGGATACCCCTTCAAAGATGCCTTCTGCGGGACAATTGAGACCTGTTGGACAGCTCCAGGACATCCCATATGGAATGACTCCAGAGCACTGTTCGCGGATGGATGCCTGGGAAGCCCGCCTCGCATTCCAATTGTCTCCTAGCAACAAGACAGTTTAGATTAGATGACTCTGCGGGAGCAACCAGGGTGGCTGATTGAAATGGACTTTCGTGAGGATGGGTCCTAATGTGTTTTTGTGTCCATTAGGGCCTTGGAATGGGGCGGTGGCACCGGGATCCTGAAGTACTCTCCTAAGCTTTGGACATGGCTCCCATGCACAGATTTCCTTGTGGAGATGAGATGAGTACTGATGGGTGCCTCAGGAAAACACATATGCTCGTATTGGAATCAGGCTTTTGAGGACACATGCCTGTAACCCAAAGCAATGGATCCTATTGTGGCCTAGGGTCCTGTCTGGTTCAATCTTCTTCTCTGGGGACATCCATCTATGGTATGAGTGGAGGTCGATTATCAGCTGGCGTTAGACAGCCCTTGTTTGTTCCGGGCGACCTACACTATTGGGATGGCCTCATGGACATTGGAGGTTTCTCCTAATTTGTCTGATTTTGGACCATGGAATGGGCAGAATTCCCATGGATTGGTAGGCACAGTCCTAATGTGTGCCTCCAGGGGCCCAGCCTGGATGGTGTGGGGCCCAAGACTTTGAGGACAGAAGTCTGAAAACACAAACTCAGCTTAGGTTTGGGGACGTAGGTATGTCAGGCCCGATCGACAAACCATGAGAAGAACTCTTCAGGATATGAAGAAAGTGCGAGTCTGAGGCGCTTGCTCAGGCTTTTGTCTCTGGATTTTTTATAAGTGATGGCCGTGGAATGTTGGGGAGGCCTCATGGGCCAAGGACGAATCTTCCTCTCTGAGGATTTGGCCCGATTCCCAATTACTATTCGTCAATCTGTGGGATGGGAGGACTCATTTCAGTTTTGTTACCTCAGGTGACCCACCAAAAGAGGAATTCCAAAGCCAAGCCGTGGGGAAGACTGAAGGGACAACCCGAACTATAGTTAAAAATTGGGGCCTAGGGGCATGGCAAGCCCAATATGCTATCTCTTCATCCAGTCAGTGAGTGGCCTTACTTGAGGACTGGTCTCAGCCTGAGCGTCACAATGTGTGTTTGTGACCAATGTGGCCCATGAGCATGGGCGGGGCCTCTTGGGACACACTGGTTTCAACTACACTGAACGTTGGACAACATGCCAACCACAAGGTTTCTTGCCATGGGGAAGGAGTTCTGATTTCTGCATCACCTTCAACCCTGGGCAGTGATTGGAGATATGGCCTAGGTTCTGAAACCTTAAACCGAGGTTGGGAAGAGATGACGACCTAAGGCCATGGCGGCTCGATGTGCTCAGTGTGCGGCCAGCTGTCTGGGAGAGTCCAGGGGTCCAGGCTCAGGCTGTGTCAGAAAGGGCATTAATGCCCTGGTCAGCCTATGTATTTGGGGTACACCAAGGTCGGTGCAGGTTGATCCTCATTTGGGGTTACTGGGTAGCCCCAGAGGACAATATTTTTCTTCTGGAGGGCCGGCAGAGTGCTGCATTGTAGTTCTGGATTGCCAAACTGGAGGGCTTGTGGGCCAGTAGTCTGACAACAAAAGTCTGAGAACACAAGCTAGGCTTCGGTTTCTGGGTGAGGCCATGGCAGGCACAATCTACAGACCTGAATCGAGTTCTCGTGCATTTGAAGTCAGGGCGAGGATCAGACGATCGCTCAGGTTGGAGTTTCTGACCCTGATGGCCCCTTCATGAATGGGGGGGGGCATCACGAGGCTATGGGTGTTTTCCCACGATGGGAGTTGTGAGAAGCTCCAAACTGCAGAGAGTCTTCTGCAGGACAATTGAGACCTGTTGTTTGGCTCCAGGCCAATGATTCTGAGCAGGGTTCTAAGGATGGATGGCTGGGTAGCCCACCTCGCATTCCAATTGTCTCCCAGCAACAAGACAGGTTAGATCTCCTGGATCTGTGGGGAGCAACCGAGGACGCTGAGTTGAAATGGACACCCCTGGGGATGGGTCCAAACCTGCTTTTGTGTCTATGGAGACATTGGAATGAAGCGGTGGCACTGGGGCCCTAAAGGGTTCTCCTAAACAGAGGCTTTGACACAGCTCCAACGTGCAAGTTTCCCATGTGTAGATGAGATGTTTTCTGATGGGTGAGTCAAGAAACAGCTATATGCTGCTTTTGAAATCCAGGCCTCTGAGGAGAGATGCCTGGAAACCAAAGCAATGGATCTGATTAGTGCCTAGGGGCCTGTTCTTTCCTTTTTACCTATGGGGACATCTGTCTATGGGTCTGAGTGCAGGTAGGTGCTCAGTTGGGCTCAGATTGCCCCTGTTTTTCCTGGGAAGCCACCACTATTGAGATGGATCAGGGACTTTGGAGGTTTATCCTATTAGAAGGGTTGTGGCCATTGGAATGGGCACACACAATTCCCTTGGAGAGGGCCAGTACAGTCCTCAGGTTTGGCTCCGAGGGCCTGAGCCTGTAGGTTGTGTAGGCCAGGGCTGTTTGGACAGTTGTCAGAAAACACAAACTCGGCTTATGTTTCAGGTCATAGGTATGGCAGGACTGATCTACAGACCATGAGGAGAACTCTTCGGGATTTGAAAGAAGGGCTAGTGTGAGGCTCCTGCTCAAGTTTTTGTCTCTGGATATCGTGTCACTCATGTTCGTGGAATTTCTGGGTGACTTCTTGGGAAATGGACGAGTCTTACTCTCTGGTGGTTTGGCCCCGTCCAAAGAGTTTTGGGTCATTCTGTGGGCTGGAAGAAGTCCGTTTTTTTTTGTTGTTGTTGTTGTTTTCTTTTTTAACCTCAGGTGTCCCACCAAATGAGGGATTCCCTAGTAGAGCCCTGGGGAGGGGCGACTGGACAATCAGAAATCTGGTTAAAAATTGGGGCCTAGGGACATGTCAAGCCCATTATGACATATAATGGTCCAGCCACTGAGAGGACTTACTAGAGGACAGTACTCATGCTGAGGGTCACAATGCGTGTGTATGCCCTCGTCGCACTCAAGGATGGGCGGGGCCTCAGGATGAATGCTGGTTTCTCCTACACTGAACGTTGGACAACGTGCCAACCACAAGGGTTCTTGCCATGGGTAAGGAGGAGTTCTGATTTCTGCATCACACTCAACCCTGGGCAGTGATTGGAGATAAGGTCTCGGTTCTGAAGCCTGAAAACTGAGGTAGGGAAGAGATCATGACCTAAGGCCATGGCGGGTTTTATGTGCTCAGTGTGCGGTCAGCTTTCTGGGTGTTGGTCAGGAGGTCCGGGCTCAGGTTGTGTTCGACAGTGCATTAGTGCCCAGGTTAGACTATATAATTTGGGTAAAGTCGAGTGCTGTGTAGGTTTACCCTCATTTAAGGTGCCTGGGCAGCTCATGAGGCAATAATTTTTTTTCTAGAGGGCAGGCAGAGTGCTGCATTGTGGTCCGGAATTGCCAAACTTGAGGGCTTCGGGGCCAGAGTGTGAGGACGGAAGTCTGAGAAGACAAGCTAGACTTGGGTTTCAGGGCGAGGGCACGGCAGGTACCCCCTGCAGATCTGAACCAATATCTCATGCATCTGAAGTCAGGGCGAGGATCAGACGTTGGCTCAGGTTGGAGTTTCTGAGCATGACGGCCGCTTCATGAAGGGAGCGGAATCTCGAGGCCATTGAGGTTTTCCCACGTTGGGAGTTGTGGGATGCCCCCTTCAAGGATTCCTTCTGCGGGACAATTGAGACCTGTTGGACAGCTCCAGGACATCCCATATGGAATGACTCCAGAGCCCCGTTCGCGGATGGATGCCTGGGAAGCCCGCCTCGCATTCCAATTGTCTCCTAGCAACAAGACAGTTTAGATCTGATGGCTCTGCCGGAGCAACTGGGTGGCTGAGTTGAAATGGACTTTCCTGAGGATGGGTCCTAATGTGTTTTTGTGTCCATGAGAGCCTTGGAATGGGGCGGTGGCACCGGGACTCTGAAGTACTCTCATAAGCTTTGGACATGGCTCCCATGCACAGGTTTCCTTGTGGAGATGAGATGAGTTCTAATGGGTGCCTCAGGAAAACACCTATGCTCGTATTGGAATCAGGCTTTTGAGGACACATGCCTGTAACCCAAAGCAATGGATCCTATTATGGCCTAGGGTCCTGTCTGGTTCAATCTTCTTCTCTGGAGACATCCATCTATGGTATGAGTGGAGGTCGATTATCAGCTGGTGTCAATCAGCCCTTGTTTGTTCCTGGCGACCTACACTATTGGGATGGCCTCAGGGAATTTGGAGGTTTCTCCTAATTTGTACGATTTTGGACCATGGAATGGGCAGAATTCCATAGGATAGGTAGGCAGTCCTAATGTGTGGCTCCAGGGGCCCAGGCTGGAGGGTGTGTGGCCCAAGACTTTGGGGACAGAAGTCTGAAAACACAAACTCAGCTTAGGTTTGGGGACGTAGGTATGGCAGGGCCGATCGACAAACCATGAGAAGAACTCTTCAGGATATGAAGAAAGTGCGAGTCTGAGGCGCTTGCTCAGGCTTTTGTCTCTGGATTTTGTATCAGCGATGGCCGTGGAATGTCGGGGAGGCCTCATGGGCCATGGACGAATCTTCCTCTCTGAGGATTTGGCCTGATTCCCAAATGCTTTTCGAAATCTGTGGGATGGGAGGACTCATTTCAGTTTTGTTACCTCAGGTGTCCGACCAAAAGAGGAATTCCAAAGCCAAGCCGTGGGGAAGACTGAAGGGACAACCCGAACTATGGTTAAAAATTGGGGCCTAGGGGCATGGCAAGCCCAATATGCTATCTCTTCATCCAGTCACTGAGTGGCCTTACTTGAGGACTGGGCTCAGCCTGAGCGTCACAATGTGTGTTTGTGACCAATGTGGCCCGTGAGCATGGGCGGGGCCTCATGGGCCACACTGGTTTCAACTACACTGAACGTTGGACAACATGCCAACAACAAGGTTTCTTGCCATGGGGAAGGAGTTCTGATTTCTGCATCACCTTCAACCCTGGGCAGTGATTGGATATAAGGTCTAGGTTCTGAAACCTGAAAACCGAGGTTGGGAAGAGATGAAGACCTAAGGCCATGGCGGCTTGATGTGCTCAGTGTGCGGCCAGCTGTCTGGGAGGGGCCAGGGGCTCCAGGCTACGGCTGTGTCAGAAAGGGCATTAGTGCCCTGGTCAGACTATGTTTTTGGGGTACAGCCAAGGTCGGTGCAGGTTGATCCTAATTTGGGGTTACTGGGTAGCCCCAGAAGACAATGTTTTTCTTCGGGAGGGCCGGCAGAGTGCTGCATTGTAGTTCTGGATTGCCAAACTGGAGGGCTTGTGAGCCAGTAGTCTGACGACAAAAGTCTGAGAACACAAGATAGGCTAGGGTTCTGGGTGAGGCCATGGCACGCACAATCTACAGACCTGAATCGAGGTCTCGTGCATCTGAAGTCAGGGCGAGGATCAGACGATCACTCAAGTTGGAGTTTCTGACCCTGATGGCCCCTTCATGAATGGGCGGGGCATCAAGAGGCCATGGGTGTTTTCCCACGATGGGAGTTGTGAGAAGCTCCAAACTGCAGAGAGTCTTCTGCAGGACAATTGGGACCTGTTGTTTGGCTCCAGGCCAATGATTCTGAGCAGGGTTCTAAGTACGGATGGCTGGGTAGCCCACCTCGCATTCCAATTGTCTCCTAGCAACAAGACAGGTTAGATCTCCTGGATCTGTGGGGAGCAACCGAGGCCGCTGAGTTGAAATGGACACCCCTGGGGATGGGTCCTAACGTGCTTTTGTGTCTATGGAGACCTTGGAATGAAGCGGTGGCACTGGGGCCCTAAAGGGTTCTCCTAAACAGAGGCTTTGACACAGCTCCAACGTGCAAGTTTCCCATGTGTACATGAGATGTTTTCTGATGGGTGAGTCAAGAAACAGCTATATGCTGCTTTTGAAATCCAGGCCTCTGAGGAGAGATGCCTGGAAACCAAAGCAATGGATCTGATTAGTGCCTAGGGGCCTGTTCTTTCCTTTTTACCTCTGGGGACATCTGTCTATGGGTCTGAGTGCAGGTAGGTGCTCAGTTCGGCTCAGATTGCCCATGTTTTTCCTGGGAAGCCACCACTATTGAGATGGATCAGGGACTTTGGAGGTTTATCCTATTAGAAGGGTTGTGGCCATTGGAATGGGCACACACAATTCCCTTGGAAAGGGCAAGTACAGTCCTCAGGTTGGCTCCAGGGGCCTGAGCCTGTAGGTTGTGTAGGCCAGGGCTGTTTGGACAGTTGTCTGAAAACACAAACTCGGCTTATGTTTCGGGTCATAGGTATGGCAGGACTGATCTACAGACCATGAGGAGAACTCTTCGGGATTTGAAAGAAGGGCGAGTGTGAGGCTCCTGCTCAAGTTTTTGTCTCTGGATACCGTGTCACTCATGGACGTGGAATTTCTGGGTGACTTCATGGGAAATGGACGAGTCTTACTCTCTGGTGGTTTGGCCCCGTCCAAAGAGTTTGGGGTCATTCTGTGGGCTGGAAGAAGTCCGTTTTTTTTTTTTTGTTGTTGTTGTTGTTTTTTTCTTTTTTAACCTCACGTGTCCCACCAAATGAGGGTTTCCAGAGTAGAGCCCTGGGGAGGGGCGACTGGACAATCAGAAATCTGGTTAAAAATTGGGGCCTAGGGACATGTCAAGCCCATAATTAAATCTAATGGTCCAGCCACTGAGAGGACTTACTAGAGGACAGAATTCGTGCCTAGGGTCACAATGCGTGTGTATGTCCTTGTCGCACTCAAGAATGGGCGGGGCCTCAGGGTGAATGCTGGTTTCTCCTACACTGAACATTGGACAGCGTGCCAACCACAAGTGTTCTTGCCATGGGTAAGGAGGAGTTCTGATTTCTGCATCACACTCATCCTGGGCAGTGATTAGAGATAAGGTCTCGGTTCTGAAGCCTGAAAACTGAGGTAGGGAAGAGATGATGACCTAAGGCCATGGCGGGTTTTATGTGCTCAGTGTGCGGTCAGCTTTCTGGGTGTTGGTCAGGAGGTCCGGGCTCAGGTTGTGTTCGACAGTGCATTAGTGCCCAGGTTAGACTATATAATTTAAGTAAAGTCGAGTGCTGTGTAGGTTTACCCTCATTTAAGGTGCCTGGGCAGCTCATGAGGCAATAATTTTTTTTCTAGAGGGCAGGCAGAGTGCTGCATTGTGGGTCCGGAATTGCCAAACTTGAGGGCTTCGGGGCCAGGAGTGTGAGGATGGAAGTCTGAGAAGACAAGCTAGACTTGGGTTTCAGGGCGAGGGCACGGCAGGTACCCTCTGCAGATCTGAACCAATATCTCATGCATCTGAAGTCAGGGCGAGGATCAGACGTTGGCTCAGGTTGGAGTTTCTGAGCATGACGGCCGCTTCATGAAGGGAGCGGAATCTCGAGGCCATTGAGGTTTTCCCACGTTGGGAGTTGTGGGATGCCCCCTTCAAGGATTCCTTCTGCGGGACAATTGAGACCTGTTGGACAGCTCCAGGATATCCCATATGGAATAACTCCAGAGCACCATTCGAGGATGGATGCCTGGGAAGCCCGCCTCGCATTCCAATTGTCTCCTAGCAACAAGAGAGTTTAGATCTGATGGCTCTTTGGGAGCAACCGGGGTGGCTGTGTTGAAATGGACTTTCCTGAGGATGGGTCCTAATGTGTTTTTGTGTCCATGAGGGCCTTGGAATGGGGCGGTGGCACCAGGACCCTGAAATACTCTCCTATGCTTTGGACATGGCTCCCATGCACAGATTTCCTTGTGGAGACGAGATGAATTCTGATGGGTGCCTCAGGAAAACACCTATGCTCGTATTGGAATCAGAATTTTGAGGACACATGCCTGTGACCCAAAGCAATGGATCCTATTATGGCCTAGGGCCCTGTCTGGTTCAATCTTCTTCTCTGGGGACATCCATCTATGGTATGAGTGGAGGTCGATTATCAGCTGGTGTCTGACAGCCCTTGTTTGTTCCGGGCGACCTACACTATTGGGATGGCCTATGGGACTTTGGAGGTTTCTCCTAATTTGTACGATTTTGGACCATGGAATGGGCAGAATTCCCATGGATTGGTAGGCACAGTCCTAATGAGTGGCTCCAGGGTCCGAGCCTGGAGGGTGTGGGGCCCAAGACTTTGAAGACAGAAGTCTGAAAACACAAACTCAGCTTAGGTTTGGGGACGTAGGTATGGCAGGCCCGATCTACAAACCATGAGAAGAACTCTTCAGGATATGAAGGAAGTGCGAGTCTGAGGCGCTTGCTCAGGCTTTTGTCTCTGGATTTTGTATCAGCGATGGCCGTGGAATGTCGGGGACGCCTCATGGGCCATGGACGAATCTTCCTCTCTGAGGATTTGGCCCGATTCCCAATTGCTTTTCGTCAATCTGTGGGATGGGAGGACTCATTTCAGTTTTGTTACCTCAGGTGTCCGACCAAAAGAGGAATTCCAAAGCCAAGCCGTGGGGAAGACTGAAGGGACAACCCGAACTATGGTTAAAAATTGGGGCCTAGGGGCATGGCAAGCCCAATATGCTATCTCTTCATCCAGCAACTGAGTGGCCTTACTTGAGGACTGGGCTCAGCCTGAGCGTCACAATGTGTGTTTGTGACCAATGTGGCCCGCGAGCATGGGCGGGGCCTCATGGGCCACACTGGATTCAACTACACTGAACGTTGGACAACATGCCAACCACAAGGTTTCCTGCCATGGGGAAGGATTTCTGATTTTTGCATCACCTTCAACCCTGGGCAGTGATTGGAGATAAGGTCTAGGTTCTGAAACCTGAAAACCGAGGTTGGGAAGAGATGAAGACCTAAGGCCATGGCGGCTCGATGTGCTCAGTGTGCGGCCAGTTGTCTGGGAGGGGCCAGGGGGTCCAGGCTCAGGCTGTACCAGAAAGGGCATAAGAGCCCTGGTCAGCCTATGTATTTGGGGTACAGCCAAGGTCGGTGCAGGTTGATCCTCATTTGGGATTACTTGGTAGCCCCAGAGGACAATGTTTTCTTCTGCAGAGCCGGCAGAGTGCTGCATTGTAGTTCTGGATTTCCAAACTGGAGGGCTTGTGGGCCAGTAGTCTGACGACAAAAGTCTGAGAACACAAGCTAGGCTTAGGTTTCTGGGTGAGGCCATGGCACGCACAATCTACAGACCTGAATCGAGATCTCGTGCATCTGAAGTCAGGGCGAGGATCAGACGATCGCTCAGGTTGGGGTTTCTGACCCTGATGGCCCCGTCATGAATGGGGGGTCATCACGAGGCCATGGGTGTTTTCCCACGATGGGAGTTGTGAGAAGCTCCAAACTGCAGAGAGTCTTCCTCAGGACAATTGAGACCAGTTGTTTGGCTCCTGGCCAATGATTCTGAGCAGGGTTCTAAGTATGGATGCCTGGGTAGTCCACATCGCATTACAATTGTCTCCTAGCAACATGACAGGTTAGATCTCCTGGATCTGTGGGGAGCAACCGAGGACGCTGAGTTGAAATGGACACCCCTGGGGATGGGTCCTAACGTGCTTTTGTGTCTATGGAGACCTTGGAATGAAGCGGTGGCACTGGGGCCCTAAAGGGTTCTCCTAAACAGAGGCTTTGACACAGCTCCAACGTGCAAGTTTCCATGTGTAGATGAGATGTTTTCTGATGGGTGAGTCAAGAAACAGCTATATGCTGCTTTTGAAATCCAGGCCTCTGAGGAGAGATGCCTGGAAACCAAAGCAATGGATCTGATTAGTGCCTAGGGGCCTGTTCTTTCCTTTTTACCTCTGGGGACATCTGTCTATGGGTCTGAGTGCAGGTAGGTGCTCAGTTCGGCTCAGATTGCCCAATTTTTTCCTGGGAAGCCACCACTATTGAGATGGATCAGGGACTTTGGAGGTTTATCCTATTAGAAGGGTTGTGGCCATTGGAATGGGCACACACAATTCCCTTGGAGAGGGCAAGTACAGGCCTTCAGGTTTGGCTCCAGGGGCCTGAGCCTGTAGGTTGTGTAGGCCAGGGCTGTTTGGACAGTTGTCTGAAAACACAAACTCGGCTTATGTTTCGGGTCATAGGTATGGCATGACTGACCTACAGACCATGAGGAGAACACTTCGGGATTTGAAAGAAGGGCGAGTGTGAGGCTCAAGCTCAAGTTTTTGTCTCTGGATATCGTGTCACTCATGGTCGTGGAATTTCTGTCTGACTTCATGGGAAATGGACGAGTCTTACTCTCTGGTGGTTTGGCCCCGTCCAAAGAGTTTGGGGTCATTCTGTGGGCTGGAAGAAGTCCGTTTTTCTTTTTATTCTTGTTTTTTTCTTTTTTAACCTCAGGTGTCCCACCAAATGAGGGATTCCAGAGTAGAGCCCTGGGTTGGGGCGACTGGACTATCAGAAATCTGGTTAAAAATTGGGGCCTAGGGACATGTCAAGCCCATTATGACATCTAATGGTCCAGCCACTGAGAGGACTTACTAGAGGACAGGACTCATGATGAGGGTCACAATGCGTGTGTATGCCCTCTTCGCACTCAAGAATGGGCGGGGCCTCAGGGTGAATGCTGGTTTCTCCTACACTGAACGTTGGACAACGTGCCAACCACAAGGGTTCTTGCCATGGGTAAGGAGGAGTTCTGATTTCTGCATCACACTCACCCCTGGGCAGTGATTCGGATAAGGTCTCGGTTCTGAAGCCTGAAAACTGAGGTAGGGAAGAGATGATGACCTAAGGCCATGGCGGGTTTTATGTGCTCAGTGTGCGGTCAGCTTTCTGGGTGTTGGTCAGGAGGTCCGGGCTCAGGTTGTGTTCGACAGTGCATTAGTGCCCAGGTTAGACTATATAATTTGGGTAAAGTCGAGTGCTGTGTAGGTTTACCCTCATTTAAGTTGCCTGGGCAGCTCATGAGGCAATCATTTTTTTTCTAGAGGGCAGGCAGAGTGCTGCATTGTGGTCCGGAATTGCCAAACTTGAGGGCTTCGGGGCCAGGAGTGTGAGGACGGAAGTCTGAGAAGACAAGCTAGACTTGGGTTTCAGGGCGAGGGCACGGCAGGTACCCCCTGCAGATCTGAACCAATATCTCATGCATCTGAAGTCAGGGCGAGGATCAGACGTTGGCTCAGGTTGGAGTTTCTGAGCATGACGGCCGCTTCATGAAGGGAGCGGAATCTCGAGGCCATTGAGGTTTTCCCACGTTGGGAGTTGTGGGATGCCCCCTTCAAGGATTCCTTCTGCGGGACAATTGAGACCTGTTGGACAGCTCCAGGACATCCCATATGGAATGACTCCAGAGCCCCGTTCGCGGATGGATGCCTGGGAAGCCCGCCTCGCATTCCAATTGTCTCCTAGCAAAAAGACAGTTTAGATCTGATGGCTCTGCCGGAGCAACCGGGGTGGCTGAGTTGAAATGGACTTTCCTGAGGATGGGTCCTAATGTGTTTTTGTGTCCATGAGAGCCTTGGAATGGGGCGGTGGCACCGGGACCCTGAAGTACTCTCCTAAGCTTTGGACATGGCTCCCATGCACAGGTTTCCTTGTGGAGATGAGATGAGTTCTAATGGGTGCCTCAGGAAAACACCTATGCTCGTATTGGAATCAGGCTTTTGAGGACACATGCCTGTAACCCAAAGCAATGGATCCTATTATGGCCTAGGGTCCTGTCTGGTTCAATCTTCTTCTCTGGAGACATCCATCTATGGTATGAGTGGAGGTCGATTATCAGCTGGTGTCAATCAGCCCTTGTTTGTTCCTGGCGACCTACACTATTGGGATGGCCTCAGGGACTTAGGAGGTTTCTCCTAATTTGTACGATTTGGGACCATGGAATGGGCAGAATTCCATAGGATAGGTAGGCACAGTCCTAATGTGTGGCTCCAGGGGCCCAGGCTGGAGGGTGTGTGGCCCAAGACTTTGGGGACAGAAGTCTGAAAACACAAACTCAGCTTAGGTTTGGGGACGTAGGTATGGCAGGCCCGATCGACAAACCATGAGAAGAACTCTTCAGGATATGAAGAAAGTGCGAGTCTGAGGCGCTTGCTCAGGCTTTTGTCTCTGGATTTTGTATCAGCGATGGCCGTGGAATGTCGGGGAGGCCTCATGGGCCATGGACGAATCTTCCTCTCTGAGGATTTGGCCCGATTCCCAAATGCTTTTCGTCAATCTGTGGGATGGGAGGTCTCATTTCAGTTTTGTTACCTCAGGTGTCCCACCAAAAGAGGAATTCCAAAGCCAAGCCGTGGGGAAGACTGAAGGGACAACCCGAACTATGGTTAAAAATTGGGGCCTAGGGGCATGGCAAGCCCAATATGCTATCTCTTCATCCAGTCACTGAGTGGCCTTTCTTGAGGACTGGGCTCAGCCTGAGCGTCACAATGTGTGTTTGTGACCAATGTGGCCCGTGAGCATGGGCGGGGCCTCATGGGCCACACTGGTTTCAACTACACTGAACGTTGGACAACATGCCAACAACAAGGTTTCTTGCCATGGGGAAGGAGTTCTGATTTCTGCATCACCTTCAACCCTGGGCAGTGATTGGATATAAGGTCTAGGTTCTGAAACCTGAAAACCGAGGTTGGGAAGAGATGAAGACCTAAGGCCATGGCGGCTTGATGTGCTCAGTGTGCGGCCAGCTGTCTGGGAGGGGCCAGGGGCTCCAGGCTCAGGCTGTGTCAGAAAGGGCATTAGTGCCCTGGTCAGCCTATGTATTTGGGGTACAGCCAAGGTCGGTGCAGGTTGATCCTAATTTGGGGTTACTGGGTAGCCCCAGAAGACAATGTTTTTCTTCGGGAGGGCCGGCAGAGTGCTGCATTGTAGTTCTGGATTGCCAAACTGGAGGGCTTGTGGGCCAGTAGTCTGACGACAAAAGTCTGAGAACACAAGATAGGCTTAGGTTTCTGGGTGAGGCCATGGCACGCACAATCTACAGACCTGAATCGAGGTCTCATGCATCTGAAGTCAGGGCGAGGATCAGACGATCACTCAAGTTGGAGTTTCTGACCCTGATGGCCCCTTCATGAATGGGCGGGGCATCAAGAGGCCATGGGTGTTTTCCCACGATGGGAGTTGTGAGAAGCTCCAAACTGCAGAGAGTCTTCTGCAGGACAATTGGGACCTGTTGTTTGGCTCCAGGCCAATGATTCTGAGCAGGGTTCTAAGTACGGATGGCTGGGTAGCCCACCTCGCATTCCAATTTTCTCCTAGCAACAAGACAGGTTAGATCTCCTGGATCTGTGGGGAGCAACCGAGGCCGCTGAGTTGAAATGGACACCCCTGGGGATGGGTCCTAACGTGCTTTTGTGTCTATGGAGACCTTGGAATGAAGCGGTGGCACTGGGGCCCTAAAGGGTTCTCCTAAACAGAGGCTTTGACACAGCTCCAACGTGCAAGTTTCCCATGTGTACATGAGATGTTTTCTGATGGGTGAGTCAAGAAACAGCTATATGCTGCTTTTGAAATCCAGGCCTCTGAGGAGAGATGCCTGGAAACCAAAGCAATGGATCTGATTAGTGCCTAGGGGCCTGTTCTTTCCTTTTTACCTCTGGGGACATCTGTCTATGGGTCTGAGTGCAGGTAGGTGCTCAGTTCGGCTCAGATTGCCCATGTTTTTCCTGGGAAGCCACCACTATTGAGATGGATCAGGGACTTTGGAGGTTTATCCTATTAGAAGGGTTGTGGCCATTGGAATGGGCACACACAATTCCCTTGGAAAGGGCAAGTACAGTCCTCAGGTTTGGCTCCAGGGGCCTGAGCCTGTAGGTTGTGTAGGCCAGGGCTGTTTGGACAGTTGTCTGAAAACACAAACTCGGCTTATGTTTCGGGTCATAGGTATGGCAGGACTGATCTACAGACCATGAGGAGAACTCTTCGGGATTTGAAAGAAGGGCGAGTGTGAGGCTCCTGCTCAAGTTTTTGTCTCTGGATACCGTGTCACTCATGGACGTGGAATTTCTGGGGGACTTCATGGGAAATGGACGAGTCTTACTCTCTGGTGGTTTGGCCCCGTCCAAAGAGTTTGGGGTCATTCTGTGGGCTGGAAGAAGTCCGTTTTTCTTTTTATTCTTGTTTTTTTCTTTTTTAACCTCAGGTGTCCCACCAAATGAGGGATTCCAGAGTTGAGCCCTGGGTTGGGGCGACTGGACTATCAGAAATCTGGTTAAAAATTGGGGCCTAGGGACATGTCAAGCCCATTATGACATCTAATGGTCCAGCCACTGAGAGGACTTACTAGAGGACAGGACTCATGATGAGGGTCACAATGCGTGTGTATGCCCTCTTCGCACTCAAGAATGGGCGGGGCCTCAGGGTGAATGCTGGTTTCTCCTACACTGAACGTTGGACAACGTGCCAACCACAAGGGTTCTTGCCATGGGTAAGGAGGAGTTCTGATTTCTGCATCACACTCACCCCTGGGCAGTGATTCGGATAAGGTCTCGGTTCTGAAGCCTGAAAACTGAGGTAGGGAAGAGATGATGACCTAAGGCCATGGCGGGTTTTATGTGCTCAGTGTGCGGTCAGCTTTCTGGGTGTTGGTCAGGAGGTCCGGGCTCAGGTTGTGTTCGACAGTGCATTAGTGCCCAGGTTAGACTATATAATTTGGGTAAAGTCGAGTGCTGTGTAGGTTTACCCTCATTTAAGGTGCCTGGTCAGCTCATGAGGCAATCATTTTTTTTCTAGAGGGCAGGCAGAGTGCTGCATTGTGGGTCCGGAATTGCCAAACTTGAGGGCTTCGGGGCCAGGAGTGTGAGGACGGAAGTCTGAGAAGACCAGCTAGACTTGGGTTTCAGGGCGAGGGCACGACAGGTACCCCCTGCAGATCTGAACCAATATCTCATGCATCTGAAGTCAGGGCGAGGATCAGACGTTGGCTCAGGTTGGAGTTTCTGAGCATGACGGCCGCTTCATGAAGGGAGCGGAATCTCGAGGCCATTGAGGTTTTCCCACGTTGGGAGTTGTGGGATGCCCCCTTCAAGGATTCCTTCTGCGGGACAATTGAGACCTGTTGGACAGCTCCAGGACATCCCATATGGAATGACTCCAGAGCCCCGTTCGCGGATGGATGCCTGGGAAGCCCGCCTCCATTCCAATTGTCTCCTAGCTACAAGACAGTTTAGATCTCATGGCTCTGCGGGAGCAACCGGGGTGGCTGAGTTGAAATGGACTTTCCTGAGGATGGGTCCTAATGTGTTTTTGTGTCCATGAGGGCCTTGGAATGGGGCGGTGGCACCGGGACCCTGAAGTACTCTCCTAAGCTTTGGACATGGCTCCCATGCACAGGTTTCCTTGTGGAGACGAGATGAGTTCTGATGGGTGCCTCAGGAAAACACCTATGCTCGTATTGGAATCAGAATTTTGAGGACACATGCCTGTGACCCAAAGAAATGGATCCTGTTATGGCCTAGGGTCCTGTCTGGTTCATTCTTCTTCTCTGGGGACATCCATCTATGGTATGAGTGGAGGTCGATTATCAGCTGAAGTCAGACAGCCCTTGTTCGTTCCGGGCGACCTACACTATTGGGATGGCCTCAGGGACTTTGGAGGTTTCTCCTAATTTGTACGATTTTGGACCATGGAATGGGCAGAATTCCCATGGATTGTTAGGCACAGTCCTAATGTGTGGCTCCAGGGGCCCAGCCTGGAGGGTGTGTGGCCCAAGAATTTGAGGACAGAAGTCTGAAGACACAAACTCAGCATAGGTTTGGGGACGTAGGTATGGCAGGCCCGATCTACAAACCATGAGAAGAACTCTTCAGGATATGAAGAAAGTGCGAGTCTGAGGCGCTTGCTCAGGCTTCTGTCTCTGGATTTTGTATCAGCGATGGCCGTGGAATGTCGGGGACGCCTCATGGGTTATGGACGAATCTTCCTCTCTGAGGATTTGGCCTGATTCCCAATTGCTTTTCGTCAATCTGTGGGATGGGAGGACTCATTTCAGTTTTGTTACGTCAGGTGTCCCACCAAAAGAGGAATTCCAAAGCCAAGCCGTGGGGAAGACTGAAGGGACAACCCGAACTATGGTTAAAAATTGGGGCCTAGGGGCATGGCAAGCCCAATATGCTATCTCTTCATCCAGCCACTGAGTGGCCTTACTTGAGGACTGGGCTCAGCCTGAGCGTCACAAAGTATGTTTGTGACCAATGTGGCCCGCGAGCATGGGCGGGGCCTCATGGGCCACACTGGTTTCAACTACACTGAACGTTGGACAACATGACAACCACAAGGTTTCTTGCCATGGGGAAGGGGTTCTGATTTCTGCATCACCTTCAACCCTGGGCAGTGATTGGAGATAAGGTCTAGGTTCTGAAACCTAAAAACTGATGTTGGGAAGAAATGACGACCTAAGGCCATGGCGGCTCGATGTGCTCAGTGTGCGGCCAGCTGTCTGAGAGGGGCCAGGGGGTCCAGGCTCAGGCAGTGTCAGAAAGGTCATTAGTGCCCTGGTCAGCCTATGTATTTGGGGTACAGCCAAGGTCGGTGCAGGTTGATCCTAATTTGGGGTTACTGGGTAGCCCCAGAAGACAATGTTTTTCTTCTGGAGGGCCGGCAGAGTGTTGCATTGTAGTTCTGGATTGCCAAACTGGAGGGCTTGTGGGCCAGTAGTCTGACGACAAAAGTCTGAGAACACAAGCTAAGCTTAGATTTCTGGGTGAGGCCATGGCACGCACAATCTACAGACCTGAATCGAGGTCTCGTGCATCTGAAGTCAGCGCGAGGATCAGACGATCGCTCAGGTTGGAGTTTCTGTCCCTGATGGCTCCTTCATGAATGGGGGAGGGCATCACGAGGCCATGGGTGTTTTCCCACGATGGGAGTTGTGAGAAGCTCCAAACTGCAGAGAGTCTTCTGCAGGACAATTGAGACCTGTTGTTTGGCTCAGTCCAATGATTCTGAGCAAGGTTCTAAGTACGGATGGCTGGGTAGCCCACCTCGCATTCCAATTGTCTCCTAGCAACATGACAGGTTAGATCTCCTGGATCTGTGGGGAGCAACCGAGGCCGCTGAGTTGAAATGGACACCCCTGGGGATGGGTACTAACGTGCTTTTGTGTCTATGGAGACCTTGGAAAGAAGCGGTGGCACTGGGGCCCTAAAGGGTTCTCCTAAACAGAGGCTTTGACACAGCTCCAACGTGCAAGTTTCCCATGTGTAGATGAGATGTTTTCTGATGGGTGAGTCAAGAAACAGCTATATGCTGCTTTTGAAATCCAGGCCTCTGAGGAGAGATGCCTGGAAACCAAAGCAATGGATCTGATTAGTGCCTAGGGGACTGTTCTTTCCTTTTTACCTCTGGGGACATCTGTCTATGGGTCTGAGTGCAGGTAGGTGCTCAGTTGGGCTCAGATTGCCCCTGTTTTTCCTGGGAAGCCACCACTATTGAGATGGATCAGGGACTTTGGAGGTTTATCCTATTAGAAGGGTTGAGGCCATTGGAATGGGCACACACAATTCCCTTGGAGAGGGCAAGTACAGTCCTCAGGTTTGGCTCCAGGGGCCTGAGCCTGTAGGTTGTGTAGGCCAGGGCAGTTTGGACAGTTGTCTGAAAACACAAACTCGGCTTATGTTTCGGGTCATAGGTATGGCAGGACTGATCTACAGACCATGAGGAGAACTCTTCGGGATTTGAAGGAAGGGCGAGTGTGAGGCTCCTGCTCAAGTTTTTGTTTCTGGATATCGTGTCACTCATGGGCGTGGAATTTCTGGGTGACTTCATGGGAAATGGACGAGTCTTACTCTCTGGTGGTTTGGCCCCGTCCAAAGAGTTTGGGGTCATTCTGTGGGCTGGAAGAAGTCCGTTTTTTTTTTGGTTGTTGTTGTTGTTTTTTTCTTTTTTAACCTCAGGTGTCCCACCAAATGAGGGATTCCAGAGTAGAGCCCTGGGGAGGGGCGACTGGACAATCAGAAATCTGGTTAAAAATTGGGGCCTCGGGACATGTCAAGCCCATTATGACACCTAATGGTCCAGCAACTGAGAGGACTTACTAGAGGACAGGACTCATGCTGAGGGTCACAATGCGTGTGTATGCCCTCGTCGCACTCAAGAATGGGCGGGGCCTCAGGGTGAATTCTGGTTTCTCCTACACTGAACGTTGGACAACGTGCCAACCACAGGGTTCTTGCCATGGGTAAGGTGGAGTTATGATTTCTGCATCACACTCAACCTTGGGCAGTGATTGGAGATAAGGTCTCGGTTCTGAAGCCTGAAAACTGAGGTAGGGAAGAGATGATGACCTAAGGCCATGGCGGGTTTTATGTGCTCAGTGTGCGGTCAGCTTTCTGGGTGTTGGTCAGGAGGTCCGGGCTCAGGTTGTGTTCGACAGTGCATTAGTGCCCAGGTTAGACTATATAATTTGGGTAAAGTCGAGTGCTGTGTAGGTTTACCCTCATTTAAGGCGCCTGGGCGGCTCATGAGGCAATAATTTTTTTTCTAGAGGGCAGGCAGAGTGCTGCATTGTGGGACAGGAATTGCCAAACTTGAGGGCTTCAGGGCCAGGAGTGTGAGGACGGAAGTCTGAGAAGACAAGCTAGACTTGGGTTTCAGGGCGAGGGCACGGCAGGTACCCCCTGCAAATCTGAACCAATATCTCATGCATCTGAAGTCAGGGCGAGGATCAGACGTTGGCTCAGGTTGGAGTTTCTGAGCATGACGGCCGCTTCATGAAGGGAGCAGAAACTCGAGGCCATTGAGGTTTTCCCACGTTGGGAGTTGTGGGATGCCCCCTTCATGGATTCCTTCTGCGGGACAATTGAGACCTGTTGGACAGCTCCAGGGCATCCCATATGGAATGACTCCAGAGCACCGTTCGCGGATGGATGCCCGGGAAGCCCGCCTCGCATTCCAATTGTCTCCTAGCAACAAGACAGTTTAGATCTGATGGCTCTGCGGGAGCAACCGGGGTGGCTAGTTGAAATGGACTTTCCTGAGGATGGGTCCTAATGTGTTTTTGTGTCCATGAGGGCCTTGGAATGGGGCGGTGGCACCGGGACCCTGGAGTACTCTCCTAAGCTTTGGACATGGCTCCCATGCACAGGTTTCCTTGTGGAGACGAGATGAGTTCTGATGGGTGCCTCAGGAAAACCCCTATGCTCGTATTGGAATCAGGCTTTTGAGGACACATGCCCGTAACCCAAAGCAATGGATCCTATTATGGCCTAGGGTCCTGTCTGGTTCAATCTACTTCTCTGGGGACATCCATCTATGGTATGAGTGGAGGTCGATTATCAGCTTGTGTCAGACAGCCCATGTTTGTTGGGGGCGACCTACACTATTGGGATGGCCTCAGGGACTTTGGAGATTTCTCCTAATTTGTACGATTTTGGACCATGGAATGGGCAGAATTCCCATGGATTGGTAGGCACAGTCCTAATGTGTGGCTCCAGGGGCCCAGGCTGGAGGGTGTGTGGCCCAAGACTTTGAGGACAGAAGTCTGAAAACACAAACTCAGCTTAGGTTTGGGGACGTAGGTATGGCAGGCCCGATCTACAAACCATGAGAAGAACTCTTCAGGATATGAAGAATGTGTGAGTCTGAGGCTCTTGCTCAGGCTTTTGTCTCTGGATTTTGTATCAGCGATGGCCGTGGAATGTCGGGGACGCCTCATGGACCATAGACGAATCTTCCTCTCTGAGGATTTGGCCCGATTCCCAATTGCTTTTCGTCAATCTGTGGGATGGTAGGACTCATTTCAGTTTTGTTACCTCAGGTGTACCACCAAAAGAGGAATTCCAAAGCCAAGCCGTGGGGAAGACTGAAGGGACAACCCGAACTATGGTTAAAAATTGGGGCCTAGGGGCATGGCAAGCCCAATATGATATCTCTTCATCCAGCCACTGAGTGGCCTTACTTGAGGACTGGGCTCAGCCTGAGCGTCACAATGTGTGTTTGTGACCAATGTGGCCCGCGAGCATGGGCGGGGCCTCATGGGCCACACTGGTTTCAACTACACTGAACATTGGACAACATGCCAACCACAAGGTTTCTTGCCATGGGGAAGGAGTTCTGATTTCTGCATCACCTTCAACCCTGGGCAGTGATTGGATATAAGGTCTAGGTTCTGAAACCTGAAAACTGATGTTGGGAAGAGATGACGACCTAAGGCCATGGCGGCTCGATTTGCTCAGTTTGCGGCCAGCTGTGTGGGAGCGGCCAGGGAGTCCAGGCTCAGGCTGTGTCAGAAAGGGCATTAGTACCCTGGTCAGCCTATGTATTTGGGGTACAGACAAGTTCGGTGCAGGTTGATCCTCATTTGGGATTACTGGGTAGCACCAGAGGACAATGTTTTTCTTCTGGAGGGCCGGCAGAGTGCTGCATTGTAGTTCTGGATTGCCAAACTGGAGGGCTTGTGGGCCAGTAGTCTGATGACAAAAGTCTGAGAACACAAGCTAGGCTTAGGTTTCTGGGTGAGGCCATGGCACGCACAATCTACAGACCTGAATCGAGATCTCGTGCATCTGAAGTCAGGGCGAGGATCAGACGATCGCTCAGGTTGGAGTTTCTGTCCCTGATGGCCCCTTCATGAATGGGCGGGGGCATCACAAGGCCATGGGGGTTTTTCCACGATGGGAGTTGTGAGAAGCTCCAAACTGCAGAGAGTCTTCTTCTGGACATTTGAGACCTGTTGTTTGGCTCCAGGCCAATGATTCTGAGCAGGGTTCTAAGGATGGATGGCTGGGTAGCCCACCTCGCATTCCAATTGTCTCCTAGCAACAAGACAGGTTAGATCTCCTGGATCTGTGGGGAGCAACCGAGGACGCTGAGTTGAAATGGACACCCCTGGGGATGGGTCCTAACGTGCTTTTGTGTCTATGGAGCCCTTGGAATGAAGCGGTGGCACTGGGGCCCTAAAGGGTTCTCCTAAACAGAGGCTTTGACACAGCTCCAACGTGCAAGTTTCCCATGTGTAGATGAGATGTTTTCTGATGGGTGAGTCAAGAAACAGCTATATGCTGCTTTTGAAATCCAGGCCTCTGAGGAGAGATGCCTGGAAACCAAAGCAATGGATCTGATTAGTGCCTAGGGGCCTGTTCTTTCCTTTTTACCTCTGGGGACATCTGTCTATGGGTCTGAGTGCAGGTAGGTGCTCAGTTGGGCTCAGATTGCCCTTGTTGTTCCTGGGAAGCCACCACTATTGAGATGGATCAGGGACTTTGGAGGTTTATCCTATTAGAAGGGTTGTGGCCATTGGAATGGGCACACACAATTCCCTTGGAGAGGGCAAGTACAGTCCTCAGATTTGGCTCCAGGGGCCTGAGCCTGTAGGTTGTGTAGGCCAGGGCTGTTTGGACAGTTGTCTGAAAACACAAACTCGGCTTATGTTTCGGGTCATAGGTATGGCATGACTGACCTACAGACCATGAGGAGAACACTTCGGGATTTGAAAGAAGGGCGAGTGTGAGGCTCAAGCTCAAGTTTTTGTCTCTGGATATCGTGTCACTCATGGTCGTGGAATTTCTGTGTGACTTCATGGGAAATGGATGAGTCTTACTCTCTGGTGGTTTGGCCCCGTCCAAAGAGTTTGGGGTCATTCTGTGGGCTGGAAGAAGTCCGTTTTTCTTTTTATTCTTGTTTTTTTCTTTTTTAACCTCAGGTGTCCCACCAAATGAGGGATTCCAGAGTAGAGCCCTGGGTTGGGGCGACTGGACTATCAGAAATCTGGTTAAAAATTGGGGCCTAGGGACATGTCAAGCCCATTATGACATCTAATGGTCCAGCCACTGAGAGGACTTACTAGAGGACAGGACTCATGCTGAGGGTCACAATGCGTGTGTATGCCCTCGTCGCACTCAAGAATGGGCGGGGCCTCAGGGTGAATTCTGGTTTCTCCTACACTGAACGTTGGACAACGTGCCAACCACAAGGGTTCTTGCCATGGGTAAGGAGGAGTTCTGATTTCTGCATCACACTCACCCCTGGGCAGTGATTGGAATAAGGTCTCGGTTCTGAAGCCTGAAAACTGAGGTAGGAAGAGATGATGACCTAAGGCCATGGCGGGTTTTATGTGCTCAGTGTGCGGTCAGCTTTCTGGGTGTTGGTCAGGAGGTCCGGGCTCAGGTTGTGTTCGACAGTGCATTAGTGCCCAGGTTAGACTATATAATTTGGGTAAAGTCGAGTGCTGTGTAGGTTTACCCTCATTTAAGGTGCCTGGGCAGCTCATGAGGCAATAATTTTTTTTTTCTAGAGTGCAGGCAGAGTGCTGCAATGTGGCTCCGGAATTGCCAAACTTGAGGGCTTCGGGGCCAGGAGTGTGAGGACAGAAGTCTGAGAAGACAAGCTAGACTTGGGTTTCAGGGCGAGGGCACGGCAGGTACCCCCTGCAGATCTGAACCAATATATCATGCATCTGAAGTCAGGGCGAGGATCAGACGTTGGCTCAGGTTGGAGTTTCTGAGCATGACGGCCGCTTCATGAAGGGAGCGGAATCTCGAGGCCATTGATGTTTTCCCACGTTGGGAGTTGTGGGATGCCCCCTTCAAGGATTCCTTCTGCGTGACAATTGAGACCTGTTGGACAGCTCCAGGACATCCCATATGGAATGACTCCAGAGCACCGTTCGCGGATGGATGCCTGGGAAGCCCGCCTCGCATTCCAATTGTCTCCTAGCTACAAGACAGTTTAGATCTCATGGCTCTGCGGGAGCAACCGGGGTGGCTGTTGAAATGGACTTTCCTGAGGATGGGTCCTAATGTGTTTTTGTGTCCATGAGGGCCTTGGAATGGGGCGGTGGCACCGGGACCCTGAAGTACTCTCCTAAGCTTTGGACATGGCTCCCATGCACAGGTTTCCTTGTGGAGATGAGATGAGTTCTGATGGGTGCCTCAGGAAAACACCTATGCTCGTATTGGAATCAGAATTTTGAGGACACATGCCTGTGACCCAAAGCAATGGATCCTATTATGGCCTAGGGTCCTGTCTGGTTCAATCTTCTTCTCTGGGGAAATCCATCTATGGTATGAGTGGAGGTCGATTATCAGCTGAAGTCAGACATCCCTTGTTTGTTCCGGGCGACCTACACTTTTGGGATGGCCAAAGGGACTTTGGAGGTTTCTCCTAATTTGTACGATTTTGGACCATGGAATGGGCAGAATTCCCATGGATTGTTAGGCACAATCCTAATGTGTGGCTCCAGGGGCCCAGCCTGGAGGGTGTGTGGCCCAAGAATTTGAGGACAGAAGTCTGAAGACACAAACTCAGCATAGGTTTGGGGACGTAGGTATGGCAGGCCCGATCTACAAACCATGAGAAGAACTCTTCAGGATATGAAGAAAGTGCGAGTCTGAGGCGCTTGCTCAGGCTTTTGTCTCTGGATTTTGTATCAGCGATGGCCGTGGAATGTCGGGGACGCCTCATGGGCCATGGACGAATCTTCCTCTCTGAGGATTTGGCCTGATTCCCAATTGCTTTTCGTCAATCTGTGGGATGGGAGGACTCATTTCAGTTTTGTTACGTCAGGTGTCCCACCAAAAGAGGAATTCCAAAGCAAAGCCGTGGGGAAGACTGAAGGGACAACCCGAACTATGGTTAAAAATTGGGGCCTAGGGGCATGGCAAGCCCAATATGCTATCTCTTCATCCAGCCACTGAGTGGCCTTACTTGAGGACTGGGCTCAGCCTGAGCGTCACAATGTATGTTTGTGACCAATGTGGCCCGCGAGCATGGGCGGGGCCTCATGGGCCACACTGGTTTCAACTACACTGAACGTTGGACAACATGCCAACCACAAGTTTTCTTGCCATGGGGAAGGGGTTCTGATTTCTGCATCACCTTCAACCCTGGGCAGTGATTGGAGATAATGTCTAGGTTCTGAAACCTGAAAACTGATGTTGGGAAGAAATGACGACCTAAGGCCATGGCGGCTCTATGTGCTCAGTGTGCGGCCAGCTGTCTGGGAGGGGCCAGGGGGTCCAGGATCAGGCAGTGTCAGAAAGGGCATTAGTGCCCTGGTCAGCCTATGTATTTGGGGTACAGCCAAGGTCGGTGCAGGTTGATCCTCATTTGGGGTTACTGGGTAGCCCCAGAAGACAATGTTTTTCTTCTGGAGGGCCGGCAGAGTGCTGCATTGTAGTTCTGGATTGCCAAACTGGAGGGCTTGTGGGCCAGTAGTCTGACGACAAAAGTCTGAGAACACAAGCTAAGCTTAGGTTTCTGGGTGAGGCCATGGCACGCACAATCTACAGACCTGAATCGAGGTCTCGTGCATCTGAAGTCAGCGTGAGGATCAGACGATCGCTCAGGTTGGAGTTTCTGTCCCTGATGGCTCCTTCATGAATGGGGGGGGGGCATCACGAGGCCATGGGTGTTTTCCCACGATGGGAGTTGTGAGAAGCTCCAAACTGCAGAGAGTCTTCTGCAGGACAATTGAGACCTGTTGTTTGGCTCCAGGCCAATGATTCTGAGCAGGGTTCTAAGTACGGATGGCTGGGTAGCCCACCTCACATTCCAATTGTCTCCTAGCAACATGACAAGTAAGATCTCCTGGATCTGTGCGGAGCAATCGAGGATGCTGAGTTGAAATGGACACCCCTGGGGATGGGTCCTAACGTGCTTTTGTGTCTATGGAGACCTTGGAATGAAGCGGTGGCACTGGGGCCCTAAAGGGTTCTCCTAAACAGAGGCTTTGACACAGCTCCAACGTGCAATTTTCCCATGTGTAGATGAGATGTTTTCTGATGGGTGAGTCAAGAAACAGCTATATGCTGCTTTTGAAATCCAGGCCTCTGAGGAGAGATGCCTGGAAACCAAAGCAATGGATCTGATTAGTGCCTAGGGGCCTGTTCTTTCCTTTTTACCTCTGGGGACATCTGTCTATGGGTCTGAGTGCAGGTAGGTGCTCAGTTGGGCTCAGATTGCCCCTGTTTTTCCTGGGAAGCCACCACTATTGAGATGGATCAGGGACTTTGGAGGTTTATCCTATTAGAAGGGTTGTGGCCATTGGAATGGGCACACACAATTCCCTTGGAGAGGGCAAGTACAGTCCTCAGGTTTGGCTCCAGGGGCCTGAGCCTGTAGGTTGTGTAGGCCAGGGCTGTTTGGACAGTTGTCTGAAAACACAAACTCGGCTTATGTTTCGGGTCATAGGTATGGCAGGACTGATCTACAGACCATGAGGAGAACTCTTCGGGATTTGAAGGAAGGGCGAGTGTGAGGCTCCTGCTCAAGTTTTTGTTTCTGGATATCGTGTCACTCATGGTCGTGGAATTTCTGTGTGACTTCATGGGAAATGGATGAGTCTTACTCTCTGGTGGTTTGGCCCCGTCCAAAGAGTTTGGGGTCATTCTGTGGGCTGGAAGAAGTCCGTTTTTTTTTGGTTGTTGTTGTTGTTTTTTTCTTTTTTATCCTCAGGTGTCCCACCAAAAGAGGGATTCCAGAGTAGAGCCCTGGGGAGGGGCGACTGGACAATCAGAAATCTGGTTAAAAATTGGGGCCTCGGGACATGTCAAGCCCATTATGACACCTAATGGTCCAGCAACTGAGAGGACTTACTAGAGGACAGGACTCATGCTGAGGGTCACAATGCGTGTGTATGCCCTCGTCGCACTCAAGAATGGGCGGGGCCTCAGGGTGAATTCTGGTTTCTCCTACACTGAACATTGGACAACGTGCCAACCACAGGGTTCTTGCCATGGGTAAGGAGGATTTATGATTTCTGCATCACACTCAACCTTGGGCAGTGATTGGAGATAAGGTCTCGGTTCTGAAGCCTGAAAACTGAGGTAGGGAAGAGATGATGACCTAAGGCCATGGCGGGTTTTATGTGCTCAGTGTGCGGTCAGCTTTCTGGGTGTTGGTCAGGAGGTCCGGGCTCAGGTTGTGTTCGACAGTGCATTAGTGCCCAGGTTAGACTATATAATTTGGGTAAAGTCGAGTGCTGTGTAGGTTTACCCTCATTTAAGGTGCCTGGGCAGCTCATGAGGCAATCATTTTTTTTCTAGAGGGCAGGCAGAGTGCTGCATTGTGGGACCGGAATTGCCAAACTTGAGGGCTTCGGGGCCAGGAGTGTGAGGACAGAAGTCTGAGAAGACAAGCTAGACTTGGGTTTCAGGGCGAGGGCACGGCAGGTACCCCCTGCAAATCTGAACCAATATCTCATGCATCTGAAGTCAGGGCGAAGATCAGACGTTGGCTCAGGTTGGAGTTTCTGAGCATGACGGCCGCTTCATGAAGGGAGCGGCAACTCGAGGCCATTGAGGTTTTCCCACGTTGGGAGTTGTGGGATGCCCCCTTCATGGATTCCTTCTGCGGGACAATTGAGACCTGTTGGACAGCTCCAGGGCATCCCATATGGAATGACTCCAGAGCACCGTTCGCGGATGGATGCCCGGGAAGCCCGCCTCGCATTCCAATTGTCTCCTAGCAACAAGACAGTTTAGATCTGATGGCTCTGCGGGAGCAACCGGGGTGGCTGAGTTGAAATGGACTTTCCTGAGCATGGGTCCTAATGTGTTTTTGTGTCCATGAGGGCCTTGGAATCGGGCGGTGGCACCGGGACCCTGAAGTACTCTCCTAAGCTTTGGACATGGCTCAATGCACAGGTTTCCTTGTGGAGACGAGATGAGTTCTGATGGGTGCCTCAGGAAAACCCCTATGCTCGTATTGGAATCAGGCTTTTGAGGACACATGCCCGTAACCCAAAGCAATGGATCCTATTATGGCCTAGGGTCCTGTCTGGTTCAATCTTCTTCTCTGGGGACATCCATCTATGGTATGAGTGGAGGTTGATTATCAGCTTGTGTCAGACAGCCCATGTTTGTTCTGGGCGACCTACACTATTGGGATGGCCTCAGGGACTTTGGAGATTTCTCCTAATTTGTACGATTTTGGACCATGGAATGGGCAGAATTCCCATGGATTGGTAGGCACAGTCCTAATGTGTGGCTCCAGGGGCCCAGCCTGGAGGGTGTGTGGCCCAAGACTTTGAGGACAGAAGTCTGAAAACACAAACTCAGCTTAGGTTTGGGGACGTAGGTATGGCAGGCCCGATCTACAAACCATGAGAAGAACTCTTCAGGATATACAGAATGTGTGAGTCTGAGGCTCTTGCTCAGGCTTTTGTC
The DNA here is from genome assembly GCF_964662115.1 of Mustela nivalis. Taxonomy (NCBI): domain Eukaryota; kingdom Metazoa; phylum Chordata; class Mammalia; order Carnivora; family Mustelidae; genus Mustela; species Mustela nivalis. Next base: position 17,865 of record NW_028134352.1, on the reverse strand, counting down.
TCTGGATTTTGTATCAGCGATGGCCGTGGAATGTCGGGGACGCCTCATGGACCATAGACGAATCTTCCTCTCTGAGGATTTGGCCCGATTCCCAATTGCTTTTCGTCAATCTGTGGGATGGTAGGACTCATTTCAGTTTTGTTACCTCAGGTGTACCACCAAAAGAGGAATTCCAAAGCCAAGCCGTGGGGAAGACTGAAGGGACAACCCGAACTATGGTTAAAAATTGGGGCCTAGGGGCATGGCAAGCCCAATATGATATCTCTTCATCCAGCCACTGAGTGGCCTTACTTGAGGACTGGGCTCAGCCTGAGCGTCACAATGTGTGTTGGTGACCAATGTGGCCTGCGAGCATGGGCGGTGCCTCATGGGCCACACTGGTTTCAACTACACTGAATATTGGACAACATGCCAACCAAAAGGTTTCTTGCCATGGGGAAGGAGTTCTGATTTCTGCATCACCTTCAACCCTGGGCAGTGATTGGATATAAGGTCTAGGTTCTGAAACCTGAAAACTGATGTTGGGAAGAGATGACGACCTAAGGCCATGGCGGCTCGATTTGCTCAGTGTGCGGCCAGCTGTCTGGGAGGGGCCAGGGAGTCCAGGTTCAGGCTGTGTCAGAAAGGGCATTAGTACCCTGGTCAGCCTATGTATTTGGGGTACAGCCAAGGTCGGTGCAGGTTGATCCTCATTTGGGATTACTGGGTAGCACCAGAGGACAATGTTTTTCTTCTAGAGGGCCGGCAGAGTGCTGCATTGTAGTTCTGGATTGCCAAACTGGAGGGCTTGTGGGCCAGTAGTCTGACGACAAAAGTCTGAGAACACAAGCTAGGCTTAGGTTTCTGGGTGAGGCCATGGCACGCACAATCTACAGACCTGAATCGAGATCTCGTGCATCTGAAGTCAGGGCGAGGATCAGACGATCGCTCAGGTTGGAGTTTCTGTCCCTGATGGCCCCTTCATGAATGGGCGGGGGCATCACGAGGCCATGGGGGTTTTTCCACGATGGGAGTTGTGAGAAGCTCCAAACTGCAGAGAGTCTTCTGCAGGACAATTGAGACCTGTTGTTTGGCTCCAGGCCAATGATTCTGAGCAGGGTTCTAAGTACGGATGTCTGGGTAGCCCACCTCGCATACCAATTGTCTCCTAGCAACAAGACAGGTTAGATCTCCTGGATCTGTGGGGAGCAACCGAGGACGCTGAGTTGAAATGGACACCCCTGGGGATGGGTCCTAACGTGCTTTTGTGTCTATGGAGACCTTGGAATGAAGCGGTGGCACTGGGGCCCTAAAGGGTTCTCCTAAACAGAGGCTTTGACACAGCTCCAACGTGCAAGTTTCCCATGTGTAGATGAGATGTTTTCTGATGGGTGAGTCAAGAAACAGCTATATGCTGCTTTTGAAATCCAGGCCTCTGAGGAGAGATGCCTGGAAACCAAAGCAATGGATCTGTTTAGTGCCTAGGGGCCTGTTCTTTCCTTTTTACCTCTGGGGACATCTGTCTATGGGTCTGAGTGCAGGTAGGTGCTCAGTTGGGCTCAGATTGCCCCTGTTGTTCCTGGGAAGCCACCACTATTGAGATGGATCAGGGACTTTGGAGGTTTATCCTATTAGAAGGGTTGTGGCCATTGGAATGAGCACACACAATTCCCTTGGAGAGGGCAAGTACAGTCCTCAGATTTGGCTCCAGGGGCCTGAGCCTGTAGGTTTTGTAGGCCAGGGCTGTTTGGACAGGTGTCTGAAAACACAAACTCGGCTTATGTTTCGGGTCATAGGTATGGCATGACTGACCTACAGACCATGAGGAGAACACTTCGGGATTTGAAAGAAGGGCGAGTGTGAGGCTCAAGCTCAAGTTTTTGTCTCTGGATATCGTGTCACTCATGGTCGTGGAATTTCTGTGTGACTTCATGGGAAATGGACGAGTCTTACTCTCTGGTGGTTTGGCCCCGTCCAAAGAGTTTGGGGTCATTCTGCGGGCTGGAAGAAGTCCGTTTTTTTTTTTTTATTCTTGTTTTTTTCTTTTTTAACCTCAGGTGTCCCACCAAATGAGGGATTCCAGAGTAGAGCCCTGGGTTGGGGCGACTGGACTATCAGAAATCTGGTTAAAAATTGGGGCCTAGGGACATGTCAAGCCCATTATGACATCTAATGGTCCAGCCACTGAGAGGACTTACTAGAGGACAGGACTCATGATGAGGGCCACAATGCGTGTGTATGCCCTCGTCGCACTCAAGAATGGGCGGGGCCTCAGGGTGAATGCTGGTTTCTCCTACACTGAACGTTGGACAACGTGCCAACCACAAGGGTTCTTGCCATGGGTAAGGAGGAGTTCTGATTTCTGCATCACACTCACCCCTGGGCAGTGATTGGGATAAGGTCTCGGTTCTGAAGCCTGAAAACTGAGGTAGGGAAGAGATGATGACCTAAGGCCATGGCGGGTTTTATGTGCTCAGTGTGCGGTCAGCTTTCTGGGTGTTGGTCAGGAGGTCCGGGCTCAGGTTGTGTTCGACAGTGCATTAGTGCCTAGGTTAGACTATATAATTTGTGTAAAGTCGAGTGCTGTGTAGGTTTACCCTCATTTAAGGTGCCTGGAGAGCTCATGAGGCAATAAATTTTTTTCTAGAGTGCAGGCAGAGTGCTGCATTGTGGGTCCGGAATTGCCAAACTTGAGGGCTTCGGGGCCAGGAGTGTGAGGACAGAAGTCTGAGAAGACAAGCTAGACTTGGGTTTCAGGGCGAGGGCACGGCAGGTACCCCCTGCAGATCTGAACCAATATCTCATGCATCTGAAGTCAGGGCGAGGATCAGACGTTGGCTCAGGTTGGAGTTTCTGAGCATGACGGCCGCTTCATGAAGGGAGCGGAATCTCGAGGCCATTGAGGTTTTCCCACGTTGGGAGTTGTGGGATGCCCCCTTCAAGGATTCCTTCTGCGTGACAATTGAGACCTGTTGGACAGCTCCAGGACATCCCATATGGAATGACTCCAGAGCACCGTTCGCGGATGGATGCCTGGGAAGCCCGCCTCCATTCCAATTGTCTCCTAGCTACAAGACAGTTTAGATCTCATGGCTCTGCGGGAGCAACCGGGGTGGCTGAGTTGAAATGGACTTTCCTGAGGATGGGTCCTAATGTGTTTTTGTGTCCATGAGGGCCTTGGAATGGGGCGGTGGCACCGGGACCCTGAAGTACTCTCCTAAGCTTTGGACATGGCTCCCATGCACAGGTTTCCTTGTGGAGACGAGATGAGTTCTGATGGGTGCCTCAGGAAAACACCTATGCTCGTATTGGAATCAGAATTTTGAGGACACATGCCTGTGACACAAAGCAATGGATCCTATTATGGCCTAGGGTCCTGTCTGGTTCAATCTTCTTCTCTGGGGACATCCATCTATGGTATGAGTGGAGGTCGATTATCAGCTGAAGACAGACAGCCCTTGTTTGTTCCGGGCGACCTACACTATTGGGATGGCCTCAGGGACTTTGGAGATTTCTCCTAATTTGTACGATTTTGGACCATGGAATGGGCAGAATTCCCATGGATTGTTAGGCACAGTCCTAATGTGTGGCTCCAGGGGCCCAGCCTGGAGGGTGTGTGGCCCAAGAATTTGAGGACAGAAGTCTGAAGACACAAACTCAGCATAGGTTTGGGGACGTAGGTATGGCAGGCCCGATCTACAAACCATGAGAAGAACTCTTCAGGATATGAAGAAAGTGCGAGTGAGGCTCTTGCTCAGGCTTTTGTCTCTGGATTTTGTATCAGCGATGGCCGTGGAATGTCGGGGACGCCTCATGGGCCATGGACGAATCTTCCTCTCTGAGGATTTGGCCCGATTCCCAATTGCTTTTCATCAATCTGTGGGATGGGAGGACTCATTTCAGTTTTGTTACCTCAGGTGTCCCACCAAAAGAGGAATTCCAAAGCCAAGCCGTGGGGAAGACTGAAGGGACAAACCGAACTATGGTTAAAAATTGGGGCCTAGGGGCATGGCAAGCCCAATATGCTATCTCTTCATCCAGCCACTGAGTGGCCTTACTTGAGGACTGGGCTCAGCCTGAGCGTCACAATGTATGTTTGTGACCAATGTGGCCCGTGAGCATGGGCGGGGCCACATGGGCCACACTGGTTTCAACTACACTGAACGTTGGACAACATGCCAACCACAAGGTTTTTTGCCATGGGGAAGGAGTTCTGATTTCTGCATCACCTTCAACCCTGGGCAGTGATTGGAGATAAGGTCTAGGTTCTGAAACCTGAAAACTGATGTTGGGAAGAAATGACGACCTAAGGCCATGGCGGCTCGATGTGCTCAGTGTGCGGCCAGCTGTCTGGGAGGGGCCAGGGGGTCCAGGCTCAGGCAGTGTCAGAAAGGGCATTAGTGCCCTGGTCAGCCTATGTATTTGGGGTACAGCCAAGGTCGGTGCAGGTTGATCCTCATTTGGGGTTACTGGGTAGCCCCAGAGGACAATGTTTTTCTTCTGGAGGGCCGGCAGAGTGCTGCATTGTAGTTCTGGATTGCCAAACTGGAGGGCTTGTGGGCCAGTAGTCTGACGACAAAAGTCTGAGAACACAAGCTAAGCTTAGGTTTCTGGGTGAGGCCATGGCACGCACAATCTACAGACCTGAATCGAGGTCTCGTGCATCTGAAGTCAGCGCGAGGATCAGACGATCGCTCAGGTTGGAGTTTCTGTCCCTGATGGCTCCTTCATGAATGGGGGGGGCATCAGGAGGCCATGGGGGTTTTCCCACGATGGGAGTTGTGAGAAGCTCCAAACTGCAGAGAGTCTTCTGCAGGACAATTGAGACCTGTTGTTTGGCTCCAGGCCAATGATTCTGAGCAGGGTTCTAAGTACGGATGGCTGGGTAGCCCACCTCGCATACCAATTGTCTCCTAGCAACAAGACAGGTTAGATCTCCTGGATCTGTGGGGAGCAACCGAGGACGCTGAGTTGAAATGGACACCCCTGGGGATGGGTCCTAACGTGTTTTTGTGTCTATGGAGACCTTGGAATGAAGCGGTGGCACTGGGGCCCTAAAGGGTTCTCCTATACAGAGGCTTTGACACAGCTCCAACGTGCAAGTTTCCCATGTGTAGATGAGATGTTTTCTGATGGGTGAGTCAAGAAACAGCTATATGCTGCTTTTGAAATCCAGGCCTCTGAGGAGAGATGCCTGGAAACCAAAGCAATGGATCTGATTAGTGCCTAGGGGCCTGTTCTTTCCTTTTTACCTCTGGGGACATCTGTCTATGGGTCTGAGTGCAGGTAGGTGCTCAGTTGGGCTCAGATTGCCCCTGTTTTTCCTGGGAAGCCACCACTATTGAGATGGATCAGGGACTTTGGAGGTTTATCCTATTAGAAGGGTTGTGGCCATTGGAATGGGCACACACAATTCCCTTGGAGAGGGCAAGTACAGTCCTCAGGTTTGGCTCCAGGGGCCTGAGCCTGTAGGTTGTGTAGGCCAGGGCTGTTTGGACAGTTGTCTGAAAACACAAACTCGGCTTATGTTTCGGGTCATAGGTATGGCAGGACTGATCTACAGACCATGAGGAGAACTCTTCGGGATTTGAAGGAAGGGCGAGTGTGAGGCTCCTGCTCAAGTTTTTGTTTCTGGATATCGTGTCACTCATGGTCGTGGAATTTCTGTGTGACTTCATGGGAAATGGACGAGTCTTACTCTCTGGTGGTTTGGCCCCGTCCAAAGAGATTGGGGTCATTCTGTGGGCTGGAAGAAGTCCGTTTTTTTTTTGGTTGTTGTTGTTGTTTTTTTCTTTTTTAACCTCAGGTGTCCCACCAAATGAGGGATTCCAGAGTAGAGCCCTGGGTTGGGGCGACTGGACAATCAGAAATCTGGTTAAAAATTGGGGCCTCGGGACATGTCAAGCCCATTATGACACCTAATGGTCCAGCAACTGAGAGGACTTACTAGAGGACAGGATTCATGCTGAGGGTCACAATGCGTGTGTATGCCCTCGTCGCACTCAAGAATGTGCGGGGCCTCAGGGTGAATGCTGGTTTCTCCTACACTGAACGTTGGACAACGTGCCAACCACAGGGTTCTTGCCATGGGTAAGGAGGAGTTATGATTTCTGCATCACACTCAACCTTGGGCAGTGATTGGAGATAAGGTCTCGGTTCTGAAGCCTGAAAACTGAGGTAGGGAAGAGATGATGACCTAAGGCCATGGCGGGTTTTATGTGCTCAGTGTGCGGTCAGCTTTCTGGGTGTTGGTCAGGAGGTCCGGGCTCAGGTTGTGTTCGACAGTGCATTAGTGCCCAGGTTAGACTATATAATTTAAGTAAAGTCGAGTGCTGTGTAGGTTTACCCTCATTTAAGGTGCCTGGGCAGCTCATGAGGCAATCATTTTTTTTCTAGAGGGCAGGCAGAGTGCTGCATTGTGGGACCGGAATTGCCAAACTTGAGGGCTTCGGGGCCAGGAGTGTGAGGACCGAAGTCTGAGAAGACAAGCTAGACTTGGGTTTCAGGGCGAGGGCACGGCAGGTACCCCCTGCAAATTTGAACCAATATCTCATGCATCTGAAGTCAGGGCGAGGATCAGACGTTGGCTCAGGTTGGAGTTTCTGAGCATGACGGCCGCTTCATGAAGGGAGCGGAAACTCGAGGCCATTGAGGTTTTCCCACGTTGGGAGTTGTGGGATGCCCCCTTCATGGATTCCTTCTGCGGGACAATTGAGACTTGTTGGACAGCTCCAGGGCATCCCATATGGAATGACTCCAGAGCACCGTTCGCGGATGGATGCCCGGGAAGCCCGCCTCGCATTCCAATTGTCTCCTAGCAACAAGACAGTTTAGATCTGATGGCTCTGCGGGAGCAACCGGGGTGGCTGAGTTGAAATGGACTTTCCTGAGCATGGGTCCTAATGTGTTTTTGTGTCCATGAGGGCCTTGGAATGGGGCGGTGGCACCGGGACCCTGAAGTACTCTCCTAAGCTTTGGACATGGCTCAATGCACAGGTTTCCTTGTGGAGACGAGATGAGTTCTGATGGGTGCCTCAGGAAAACCCCTATGCTCGTATTGGAATCAGGCTTTTGAGGACACATGCCCGTAACACAAAGCAATGGATCCTATTATGGCCTAGGGTCCTGTCTGGTTCAATCTTCTTCTCTGGGGACATCCATCTATGGTATGAGTGGAGGTCGATTATCAGCTTGTGTCAGACAGCCCATGTTTGTTCCGGGCGACCTACACTATTGGGATGGCCTCAGGGACTTTGGAGATTTCTCCTAATTTGTACGATTTTGGACCATGGAATGGGCAGAATTCCCATGGATTGGTAGGCACAGTCCTAATGTGTGGCTCCAGGGGCCCAGCCTGGAGGGTGTGTGGCCCAAGACTTTGAGGACAGAAGTCTGAAAACACAAACTCAGCTTAGGTTTGGGGACGTAGGTATGGCAGGCCCGATCTACAAACCATGAGAAGAACTCTTCAGGATATACAGAATGTGTGAGTCTGAGGCTCTTGCTCAGGCTTTTGTCTCTGGATTTTGTATCAGCGATGGCCGTGGAATGTCGGGGACGCCTCATGGACCATAGACGAATCTTCCTCTCTGAGGATTTGGCCCGATTCCCAATTGCTTTTCGTCAATCTGTGGGATGGTAGGACTCATTTCAGTTTTGTTACCTCAGGTGTACCACCAAAAGAGGAATTCCAAAGCCAAGCCGTGGGGAAGACTGAAGGGACAACCCGAACTATGGTTAAAAATTGGGGCCTAGGGGCATGGCAAGCCCAATATGATATCTCTTCATCCAGCCACTGAGTGGCCTTACTTGAGGACTGGGCTCAGCCTGAGCGTCACAATGTGTGTTGGTGACCAATGTGGCCTGCGAGCATGGGCGGGGCCTCATGGGCCACACTGGTTTCAACTACACTGAACATTGGACAACATGCCAACCACAAGGTTTCTTGCCATGGGGAAGGAGTTCTGATTTCTGCATCACCTTCAACCCTGGGCAGTGATTGGATATAAGGTCTAGGTTCTGAAACCTGAAAACTGATGTTGGGAAGAGATGACGACCTAGGGCCATGGCGGCTCGATTTGCTCAGTGTGCGGCCACCTGTCTGGGAGGGGCCAGGGAGTCCAGGCTCAGGCTGTGTCAGAAAGGGCATTAGTACCCTGGTCAGCCTATGTATTTGGGGTACAGCCAAGGTCGGTGCAGGTTGATCCTCATTTGGGATTACTGGGTAGCACCAGAGGACAATGTTTTTCTTCTGGAGGGCCGGCAGAGTGCTGCATTGTAGTTCTGGATTGCAAAACTGGAGGGCTTGTGGGCCAGTAGTCTGACGACAAAAGTCTGAGAACACAAGCTAGGCTTGTCCACAGTACCTGAGGCCACCGCTCCAATCCACGGCTATCCCGGACACAACATCCAGAGACAAAAGCCTGAAGGAACGCCTCCCACTCGCCCTTGTTTCAGAGGCCCAGGAGATCCCTCTCGGGCTGTACATCCGGCCGGCCATACCCTAGGCGCCACTCATAAGCTGAGTTTGTGTATTCAGACGTCTGTGCCCACAGCCTGGACCCACACAACATCCAGGCTAGGGCCTCTGGACCAAACAGCGAAAGATTGTGCCTGCCCTCTCCAAGGAAAGCGTGCCCAATCCATTGACCGCAACCCTACAGGTTAGGGAAAAGCTCCAAGGTCCCTGAGGCCATCAATAGTATAGGCCACCCTGGACTAAGAGGGGCTCTCTGACACCAGCGGAGCAACTATCTCCACTTAGACTCTCAGACAGTGTCCCCAGAGACAGAAGGTTGAAATGGACAGGCCCCCAGGCCCTAATCTGAACCTTAGCTTTGGTTTCCATGTTTCCGTTCTCAGAGGACTGTTTTCGTAGACCAGCACATGGGGCTTTTCTGAGGCACCAAACCAAACATCTCTCATCTCCACATGGGCAGCTTTCTTACTGGGATGTATCAAACACTTCAGGTAGGAGGGTTCCGCAGGGCCACTGAACAACCAGCACATTCCAAGGTCTCCATGGACCCAAACGCACATTATGACGCATCCTCAGGAGAGGCCATTTCAACTCAGCCCCCTGGGTCGCGTGTTCCAGAGGCAGCAGATCAAACATATCTTGTCGCTAATAGCCAATGGGAATGCGAGGCATGCTGTACAGGGATCCATCCTTCGAACCCTGCTCTCCAGTCCTTCCATATGGTATGTCCTGGAGCCATGCAACAAGACTCGAATGTCCCGCAGAAGGAAACCTTGTGGTTTGGGGCAACCTCCAAACTCAGCGTGGGAAAACTTCCTTGGCCTCATGAGGCCCCTGCTTCATGAAGGTGCCATCATGGACACATACTCCAGCCTCAGCCAACGTCTGATCCTCAGCCTGACTTCAGATGCAGGAGATTTTGATTCAGCCTCTGCAGAGTGGGCCTGCTCTGCCCTTGGCTCCAATCCTCACACTAGCTTGTGTTTTCAGACTTCCGTCCTCACACTCCTGGCCCACAAACCCTCCCTACTGGGAATTCTGGGGCCACAATGAAGCACTGTGCCTGCCTCCCAGGAGAAAAACATTGTCTATGGCGCTGCCCAGAAACCCCAAATGAGGATCAAACTGCTTGGCCCTCGGCAACACCCCAATTGCATAGGCTACCTTAAACAGTGATGCTCTGTCGCAAATAGCCTGAGCCCAGACCTTCCAACAGACACCGACACAGCTGGCTGCACACCCAGCACATTGGACCCGCCACTGCCTTAGGCCACCATCCATTCCCAACCTGGGTTTTCAGTCATCGGAACCTAGACCTTATCTCCAATCCCTGCACAGGGGGGAACCTGATGCACAAGTCAGAACCCCTCCTTCCCCATGGCAAGAAACCTTGCTGCTGGCAGTGAGTCAAACCTTCAGTGTAGGAGAAAACGGCATGGCCCATGAGGCCACGCCCAAGCGTGAGGGCCGCCTTGGGCACAAACACACATTGTGACCCTCAGCGTGAGTACCTTATTCAAGTAACGCCTCTCAGTGACTGGACCAAGAGCCCGCATATGTGGCTTGCCATGCCCATAGGCACCCAGGACTAACTAGATGGTGTGTATTCCAGTTGAGGGAACCCACTGCTGTGCTCTAGAGTCCCTCTCCTGGGGGGTCCCCTGTGACAGAAAACAGTACTCTTCATTCCCACAGAATGAACACAAACACTTGGGAGCTTGGACAATCCCCCGAGAGGAAGGCTCTTCCTCGGCCTCTGAGACAACCCCTACTCTGACCGGACACTGTAAAGGCAACACCCAGAGACAAAATCCTGAGTGACTGCCTCCCACTTGCCCTACTTTGATTTCCAGAGGATCTCCCCTCACGGACTAGAGATCAGGCCTGCCATTACATTGGCCCTTAGCTGAGCCAAGTTTGCTTTTTCAGACATCTGTCCCCACAGCCCTGGCAAACACAGCCTCTTGGTTGGGTCCTCTGGAGCCATACCACAGGACCGTGCCTGCTCTCTCCTGGGAAACTGTGTCCATTCCTTTGGCCACACACCTCCAGAATATGAGAAACCTCAAGGCCTCCGAGGACATCCCACTACTGGGAGCCTCACTGGACTCACAGGGGCATTCGGACACAAGCTGAGCAGCTACATCCATGAATGCATGCACACAGATGTCAACAGAGATAGAAGGTTGAGCCGGACAGGCCTTTAGGCTGTAGTCTCAACTCTTGCTTTGGTTTCCAAGTGTCACTCCTCAGAGGCATTGGTTCGAAGAACAGGGTATGGGGCTTTCCTGAGGCACGGAACAGAACTCCTCTCGTCTCCACATGGGAAGTTTCCTTGTTGGAGCCGTGTCAAACACCTCATGTTGGAGAATCCTGCAGAGTCCCTGAGCCACCTCCACATTCCAAGGTCTCCCAGGCCACCAAGCCACAGTAGGACTCATCTTCAGGAGAGTCCATTTCAACTCTCCCCTCTGGGTAGCTCACCCAGGAGCCGCAGATTGAGCCTGCCTTGTCCTGACTAAAGAGTGGGAATATGAGGTGGCGTTCCCAGGCATCCATGCTTAGACACCTGCTCTCGAGTCTTTCCATATGGGGCCTCTTGGAACCATCCAATAGGACTCGACTGTCGTGCTCCTTCAGTTTTGGAGCAGTTCACAAATCCCATCGTAGCCAAAACTTTCTGGCCTCATGAAGCCCCCACACCCTTCAGGAAGAGGCCATGCTGGACAAGAACTCTAGCCTGAGGCACGTCTCATAGTTGACATGACCTCAGTGCAGGAGATCTCGATTCAGCCTCTGCAGAGTGGGCCTGCCGTGCCCTCGGTCCCAATCCTCACGCTAGCTTGTGTTTTCAGACTTCCTTCCTCACACTCCTGGCAAACAAGCCCTCCGGACTAGGAACTCCAGAACCAAAACCCAGCCCAGTGTCTGCCCAACGGAAGAAAAACGTTTCCCTGTGGGGCTCTCCAGAAAACCCAGATGAGGATCAACCTGCTCGGGCCTCGACGGTACCCGAACTGGATAGGCTGCTCTGGGCACTCATGCTCTGCCTTACACAGCCTGAAGCCAGACGTCCAGACAGACAAGGAGACAGCTGGCCGCACACCCAGCACTTCGGACACGCCATGGTCTTATGCAGTCACCTCATCCTAACCTTGGTTTTCAGATATCTGAACCTAGACATTATATCAATTCTCCAAACAGCTGGGTATAGCAAGCACAAAACAGAACTCCTCCTTCCCCATGGCTGTCTAGCTTGCTCTTGGCATGGAGTCACACCTTCAGGGTGGGAGAAACCTTCATGGCCCCTGATGCCCCGCCCAAACTTGAGTGCTGCTTGGGCACAAATTCACACTGTGACCCTCAGCATGAGCCCCATGTCAAAGAAAGGCCTGTGAGGGCCTAGAGCAAGAGCCTCCATATGGGGCTTGCCAAGCCCCTATGCACCCAATCCTCACCAGGGTTTGAGTTTTCCAGTCGCCCCGCCTGCACCTGGGGCTCTGCTCTTGAATCCCTTTCTTGGAGAGACCCATGAGCCAGACAACACGACTCCACCCTTCCCACAAAATGACCCCAAACTCTTGGGAGCTGGGACAAATCCCAAGAGAGGGATACCCCTCCACAGTCCCTAAGGCCACCGCTCCAATCCACGGCTATCCCGGACACAACATCCAGAGACAAAAGCCTGAAGGAATGCCTCCCACTCGCCCTTTTTTCAGAGGCCCCGGAGCTTCCTCTCGGGCTGTACATCAGGCCTGCTATACCCTAGGTGCCACTCTTAAGCTGAGTTTGTGTTTTCAGACTTCTGTGCCCACAGCCTGGACACACACAACCTCCAGGCGAGGGCCTCTGGAGCCACAGCGAAAAATTGTGCCTGCCCTCTCCAAGGAAAGTGCCCAATCCATTGACCACAACCCTAGAGGTTTAGGGAAAAGCTCCAAGCCCCTGAGGCCATCAATAGTGGAGGCCACCCTGGACTAAGAGGGGCTCTCTGACACCAGCGGAGCAACTATCTCCACTTAGACTCTCAGACAGAGTCCCCAGAGACTGAAGGTTGAAATGGACAGGCCCCCAGGCCCTAATCTGAACCTTACCTTTGGTTTCCATGTGTCCGTGTTCAGAGGACTGTTTTCGTAGACCAGCACACGGGGCTTTTCGAGGCACCAAACCAAACCTCTCTCGTCTCCACATGGGGAGCTTTCTTACTGGGGATGTATCAAACCCTTCAGGTAGGAGAGTTCCGCAGGGCCACTGAACAACCAGCACATTCCAAGGTCTCCATGCACCCCAAACGCACATTATGACGCATCCTCAGGAGAGGCTTTTTCAACACAGCCCCCTGGGTAGCCTGCCCCAGAGGCAGCAGATCAAACATATCTTGTTGCTTATGGCCAAGGGGAATGCGAGGCATGCTGTACAGTGATCCAACCTTCGAACCCTGCTCTCCAGTACTTCCGTATGGTATGTCCTGGAGCCATGTAACAGGACTCGATTGTCCCGCAGAAGGAAATCTTGTGGTTTGGGGCAACCTCCAAACTCAGCGTGGGAAAACTTCCTTGGCCTCATGAGGCCCCTGCTTCATGAAGGTGCCATCATGGACACATACTCCAGTCTCAGCCAACGTCTGATCCTCAGCCTGACTTCAGATGCAGGAGATTTTGATTCAGCCTCTGCAGAGTGGCCCTGCTCTGCCCTTGGCTCCAATCCTCACACTAGCTTGTGTTTTCAGACTTCCGTCCTCACACTCCTGGCCCACAAACCCTCCCTACTGGGAATTCTGGGGCCACAATGAAGCACTCTGCCTGCCTCCCAGGAGAAAAACATTGTCTATGGTGCTGCACAGAAACCCCAAATGAGGATCAAACTGCTTTGCCCTCGGCAACACCCCAATTGCATAGGCTACCTTAAACACTGATGCTCTGTCGCAAAAGCCTGAGCCCAGACCTTCCAACAGACACCGACACAGCTGGCTGCACACCCAGCACATTGGACCCGCCACTGCCTTAGGCCACCATCCATTCCCAACCTGGGTTTTCAGTCATCGGAACCTAGACCTTATCTCCAATCCCTGCACAGGGGGGAACCTGATGCATAAGTCAGAACCCCTCCTTCCCCATGGCAAGAAACCTTGCTGCTGGCCGTGAGTCAAACCTTCAGTGTAGGAGAAAACGGCAAACCTGCTGGGCCTCATGAAGCCCCCCATATCCTTCAGGGAGAGGCCATCATGGTCAAAAACTCTATCTTGAAGCACATCTCATAGTAGACATGACCGCAATGCAGGAGATCTTGATTCAGCCTCTGCAGAGTGGCTTGCCGTGCCCTCGGTTCCAAACCTCACGCTAGCTTGTGTTTTCAGACTTCCTTCCTCACACTCCTGGCAAACAATCCCTCCAGAGTAGGAATTGCAGAACCACAAGCTTGCCCAGTTACTGCCCACCGGTAGAAAACGTTTCCTTGTGGGGCTTTCCATAAAACCGAGATGAGGATCAACCTGCTCTTGCCTCGACGGCACTCAGATTTGATAGGCTGCTCTGGGCACTAATGCTCTGCCTTTCACAGCCTGATGCCAGACGTCCAGACAGGCAAGGAGACAGCTGGCCACACACCTAGCACTTCTGACACGCCATGGTCTTATGCCGTTATCTCTTCCTAACCTTGGTTTTCCGATATCTAAACCCAGATATTATATCAATTCCCCACACAGTTGGGCATCTGAAGCACAAATCAGAACTCCTTCTTCCCCATGGCTGTAAGGCTTGCTCTTGGCATGGAGTCACACCTTCAGGGTGGGAGAAACCTTCATTTCCCCTGAAACCACGCCCAAACTTGAGTGCTGCCTTGGGCAGAAATTCACTCTGTGACCCTCAGCATGAGGCCAATATCAAAGAAAGGCCTGTCAGGGCCTTGACCAAGAGCCCTCATATGGTGCGTGCCAAGCCCCTATACACCCAATCCTCACCAGTGTTTGAGTTTTCCAGTCTCCCCCCTGTTCCTGGGGCTCTGCTCTGGAATCACTTTCTTGGAGAGACACATGAGCCAGACAACAGGACTCCACCCTTCCCACAAAATGACCCCAAACTCCTGTTAGCTGTGACAAATCCTCAGAGAGGTTACTCGTCCACAGTCACTGAGGCCACCCCCTACAATCCACGGCTATCCTGGACGCATCCAGAGACAAAAGCCTGAAGGAATCTCGCCCTTGATTCACAAGCCAAGGAGCTCACTCTTTATCTGTACATCCGGCCTGCCATACCCTCGGCGCCACTCATAAGCTGAGTTTTTGTTTTCAGACTTATGTGCCCACAGCCTGGACCCACACACCCTCCAGGCTAGGGCATCTGGAGCCACAGTGAAAGATTGTGCCTGCCATCTCCAAGGAAAGTGTGCCCAATCCATTGACCACAACCCTACAGGTTAGGGAAAAGTTCCAAGGCCCCTGAGGCCATCCTGATAGTGTAGGCTGCCCTGGACTAAAAGGGGCACTCTGACACCAGCTCTGCCATTATCACCACTTAGACTTTCAGACAGTGTCCCCAGAGACAGAAGATTGAAATGGACAGGCCCTTAGGCCCTAATAAGAACCTTAGCTTTAGTTTTCATGTGTCTGTCCTCAGAGGACTGGTTTTTATACCAGCATATTAGGTTTTTCTGAGGCTCCAAACCAAACCTCTCTCGTCTCCACATGGAGTGCTTTCTTACTGGATCTGTATCAAACCCTTCTGGTCGGAGAATTCCGCAGGGCCACAGTACAACCATCACATTCCAAGGTCTCCATGGACAGAAACCCACATTATGACGCATCCTCAGGAGAGGCCATTTCAACTCAGCCCACTGGTTAGCTTGCCCCAGAGCCAGCAAAGCAAACATATCTTGTCGTTAGTGGCCAAAGGGAATGCGAGGCATGTTGTTCAGGGATCCATCCTTTGAACCCTCCTCTTCAGTCCTTCTGTATGGTATGTACTGGAGCCATTCAACAGGACTCGACTGTCTCGCAGAAGGAAACCTTGTGGTTTGTGGCAACCTCCAAACTCAGCGTGGGAAAACTTCGTTGGCCTCATGAGGCACCTGCTTCATGAAGGTGCCATCAAGGGCACAATCCAACCTCAGCCAATGTCTGATCCTCAGCCTGACTTCAGATGCATGAGATATCCTTTCAGTCTTTGCAGAGTGGGCCTGCTCCCCACCTCACCCTATGTTTTGTTTTCAGACTCTACCCTAGCACTCCTGGCCCAAAAGCCCTCATGATTGGGAATTCTGGTTCCAGAACGAAGCACTCTGCCTGCCCCCCAAAGAAAAACATTGTCTATGGCATTGCTCAGAAACCCCAAATGAAAATCAACCTGCTCAGCCCTCGGCAACACCCCAATTGCATAGGCTACCCTAAACACTATGCTCTGTCTTACATAGCCTGAGCCCAGACCTTGTGGGAGACATTGAGACAGTTGGCTTCACACCCAGCACATCGAACCTGCCATGGGTTAGGCCATTTCATCCCTTCCCATTGACCTGGGTGTCTTCCTGGAGGTATATTCTGAGGCTGTGTCAGACTATGCATTTTTTCTGGAGCTTCCTATGGAATTGGGGTGGTATTAGGGGCCTTGCAATTTTCTCTTAATCTGGTGGGTTGGGAAACTGAGACAGGCTGACATTCCTTGGGAGAGCTGGCCCAGTGCTGTTGTGTGTTCCTGGAGGCCCCATCCTGGAGGGCATATGGGTCAGGACTCTGGGTCCAAAGTCTTCAGACACAAACTCGGGTAAGAGTTAAGCTCGAGGTGATGGCAGACCCAATCTGCAGACCCTGAGCGAAGCATCTCCAGATATGAAATTCGGACGGCTGTGAGGCAGGAGCACAGTCTTTTCTGTCTGACTTGTTTGTCTATGATGGCCACGAAATGAAGGGGTGGCCTCATGGGTCCATGTGAGATTCTACCTCTCTGGGAATTCTGCTCGGCACCCAAGAGTTTGGTGTATTTCCGGGGGATGGGAGGAGCGCAGTTTTCTGAGTCAGGGATCCCGTCCAAACAGCCATTCCAGAGATGGGTCCTGGGTTCTGGAGCCTGGATCACCGCAACAAGGCTTAGGATTTGGGCCTAAGGTCCTGCTCTATGTTTTCCTGGTACAGCTCCCGAGTGTTCTTGTTGGAAATGGGTCTCATTCTGAGGGTCACAATGCCTGTTTTTGCCCAGATGCCCATGCTGAGTGGGTGTGACCTCATGGGCTATGCACTTGGCTCCCACTCTGAGGGTTGGACTGCCATCTCAACATTCAGTTTTCCTGCCATGGGGAAGGAGGTGTACTTTTTTATGCTTCAGGTTCCCCCATGGGCAGGAATTTGAGCTAAGTTCTGGGACAGGTGCCTGAATACCCAGTTCACTTTGAGATGAGGTCCTCGGGCCAAGGCAGGACCCACCTGCAGAAAATGAGGCCTGCTTTCTGGGTGGCTGTCAGGAGCTCGGGCTCGAGCTGTGTCAGACAGAACATTCGTGGAGAGTTCGGCCTATGATATTGGGGTGCTTTTGAGAGCTGTGCAACTGGATCCTCATGGGGGATTTTTGCACAGACCCTTTCTTCACTTCTTCTATCTGGTGAGCAGGCAGATGGCTGCATTACGGCTTCAGAATATCCAAGTTGGAGGGTTTGCAGGCGAGGAGTGTGAGGACAGAAGTATGAAAACATAAGCTATGGTTACGCTCAGTGCCGAGCACATGTCTATTCCAATGTACAGCAGTTGTTTCGAGATCTTCAGCACCTGGGCGAGGGGAAGATGTCTGCTCACGCTGGAGTTTGTATCCATGATGGCCAACAAATGGTGGGGAGGCCTCAAGAATTCTTGGAGGTTTTTCCAAGCTGGAGCTTGTGAGCTGCTCCAAACATCAAGGTGTCCTACTAAGGGACAGCAGAAGTCTTCTTACAGGGCTCCAGGGTCCCCCATATGGAAGATTCGATAGCAATGCTCTCTGAATGGAGGCCTGGGAAGCCAATCTCTTGTTACCATTGCAGCTGAGGAACAGGGTAAGCTTGAACCAATGACACTGATTCCAAGTTCCAAGTGATTTGCGTTGATGGAAGTTCTCAGTCTAACAGGTTCCAATGCTGCTTGATGTCCAGGGAGACCTTAGAATGTGGTGGTGGCTCTCTGACCATTGAGGATTCTCTATCCTTAGGATTAGACCCAGTACCCAGGAGCCAGGTTTCCTTCTTGGGACAGGAGGTGTGCTCTTGTATGGCTCACGGACCACAGGTTGGACCATATGCTTGAATTTCCAGAACAGCCCTCTAGGGAGAGAGACCTCAAAACATAAGCTAGGGTTCTGATGAGGTTTTAGGGCCATGGAAGTTTCAATCTTCGGACTAAGTGCCATTGGCCTGCATGTCATCCTGGAGGTAGGTGCTGAGGCTGTGTCAGG